>NC_089803.1:72191901-72291901 GCF_029633855.1 Hoplias malabaricus | reverse complement strand
ACACTACAGACTGGCATCATATACACAGCAGAGTGGCATCAGACAAAGCAGAGTAGCATCATATATACAACATGTGGCATCAGACACAGCAGAGTGGCATTAGACAGCAGAGTGGTATCAGACACAGCAGATTGGCATCACATATACCGCACAATGACATCATATATACAGCATAGTGGCATCAGGTAAAGCAGGGTGTCATCATATATACAGCACAATGTCATCAGACAGAGCAGAGTGGCATTAGACACAACAGAGAGGCATCAGATACACAGCAAGTTGTCATTACTGAAGTGCAGAGTGAGTAGCATCATATATAGCAGAGTGGCATCAGATGCACTGCAGACTGGCACAATATTCACAGCAGAGTGGCATCAGACACAGTAGTGTGGCATCACATACACAAACGCTATTGGCATTTCCGGGGACAGTGTAATAAACCTATACTGACCTCTACTGGAGAATAAGAGAAATACACTAGACTCTCTACAAAGCAGCTTCTCCAGCAGTAAATCAACACTGTTAGTGTTAAATTAACACACTCTCTCTCTCTCTCTCTCTCTCTCTCTGTCTCTCTGTCTCTCTCTCTCTCTCTCTCTCTCTCTCTCTGTCTCTGTCTCTCTCTCTCTCTCTCTCTCTGTCTCTCTCACTCTCTCTCTCTCTCTCTCAGTACTCGTCCGTGGGATCCTCTGAATGATTTGATCCAGTTTGAGAAAGACGGCTGTATTCAGGCTAAAGTCCGGCACCGGACTCCTATGGTACGTTCTGCCAGTGTAGTTAGTCTCAGTGTCCAGCAGGGGGCCCGGAGAGACACTTTCCTCAGCCAGGTACGCCCAGCCCCGCCCACGTACCCATGATCCCTCTCTCCGCTTGCGCCTCTCCATCGCTGTTGCCTGTGCTCCACCCATTCACCAAAACCGACCAATCACCATTCACCAAAACTGACCAATCACCCGGCTGCCTGCCACACTCCGTGGCTTTGTTTTCGTCTGCTGTTTGTTTGCTTCTTTGTCTCTGTGTTTGTTTTGCTTCTTTTGTAGTTCAGAACAGTGCTATTTACGTTAAGCGCATGTGCATGTGTGTGTGTGTGTGTGTGTGTGTGTGTGTGTGTGTTTAATTAAGACAGGGCTGGACGATATATAAAGAGAGAGAGAGAGGTGTAAATATGAATAACATGTAATGGCTGTTTTCTGTTGTGCTAGATGTCTTCTCTGTACTCATCTACAGAGTAACAGACTGTAACACACAGTGCCACCTATTGGACAAAGGTGTAAAGTGTTCACAGAGAGGTTTTATTGATATTGTGACAGTATTATACTCAGATAAATACGGTAACAGTTTTATCGTCCAGGCCTGAGTTACACCACTGTATTTCATCCTTTATCATTACACAGACTGTGTTAGTATACACACAGAATACATGAGATATTGTGTGTGTGTGTGTCTGTGTGTGTCTGTGTGTGTGTGTGTGTGTGTGTGTGTGTGTGTGTGTGTGTGTTGTCTAGGTAACGGGAGCCAAAAGGAAACACAAACAGAATGATAAACCCAAAAACCCAGAGAGTGGCTGTTCATCTCCGGAACTTGATCGACAGGACTCCTCCGGCAGTGAGAGTATGACACCCATACACAGACACACACACACTCACACACTCTCTGTGCAGTTACAGTAAGAGGTGGTGTGTTTGTATGCTGCTTGTTTATTGTGTATTGTGTGGGTGCGCTATTTATTTACTGTTAGTTTGTTGTGGTTATTCATTGGTTATTTTTTGTTTACCTCAGGACATAAGACTAAATCCAGTCGTCTGAGGAAGAAAGCTCCGGAACTTTCAGAGCTCCAGATCGCGGTGGAGTCCATCAGACACACACAGGAGGAGATTAACAGGTATGAAAGGGTTAAGGTATGAGTGGTTCATCGGGAGATTTGATCTCTGGAGATGCCACAGGCATCCGTAACTGGTCTCTACTGGACACTACTGGTCTCTACTGGACTCTACTGGTCTCTACTGGACTCTACTGGACACTACTGGACACTACTGGTCTCTACTGGACACTACTGGACTCTACTGTTCTCTACTGGACACTACTGAACTCTACTGGTCTCTACTGGTCTCTACTGGACTCTACTGGACACTACTGGACACTACTGGTCTCTACTGGACTCTACTGGACTCTACTGGACTCTACTGGTCTCTACTGGACTCTACTGGACACTACTGGACACTACTGGTCTCTACTGGACTCTGCTGGACACTACTGGTCTCTACTGGACACTACTGGACTCTACTGGACTCTACTGTTCTCTACTGGACACTACTGGTCTCTACTGGACTCTACTGGTCTCTACTGGACACTACTGGACTCTACTGGTCTCTACTGGATTCTACTGTTCTCTACTGGACACTACTGGTCTCTACTGGACTCTGCTGGACACTACTGGTCTCTACTGGACACTACTGGTCTCTACTGGTCTCTACTGGTCTCTACTGGACTCTACTGGACACTACTGGACTCTACTGGACTCTACTGGCCTCTACTGGACACTACTGAACTCTACTGGTCTCTACTGGCCTCTACTGGACTCTACAGGACACTACTGAACTCTATTGGTCTCTACTGGTCTCTACTGGACTCTACTGGACACTACAGGACACTAATGAACTCTACTGGACACTACAGGACACTTCTGAACTCTACTGGTCTCTACTGGCCTCTACTCGACACTACAGGACACTACTGGACTCTACTGGACACTACTGAACTCTACTGGACTCTACTGGGCACTACAGGGCACTACTGAACTCTACAGGACACTACTAGACTCTACTGGACACTACAGGACACTACTGAACTCTACTGGTCTCTACTGGACACTACAGGACACTAATGAACTCTACTGGACATTACAGGACTCTACTAGACACTACAGGACACTACTGGACACTACTGAACTCTGCTGGACTCTACTGGACTCTACTGGACACTGTTGAACTCTACTGGTCTCTACTGGACTCTATTGGACAATACAGGACACTACTGGACACTACAGGACACTACTGGACTCTACTGGTCTCTACTGGACTCTACTGGACACTACTGTACACTACTGGACTCTACAGGACACTACTGAACTCTACTGGTCTCTACTGGACTGTACTGGACACTACAGGACACTACTGAACTCTACTGTTCTCTACTGGACACTACAGGACACTACAGGACACTACTGAACTCTACTGGACTCTACTGGACACTACAGGACTCTACTTGACACTACAGGACACTACTGAACTCTACTGGACTCTACTGGACACTACAGGACACTACTGAACTCTACTGGACACTACTGGACACTACAGGACTCTACTGCACACTACAGGACAATACTGGATGCTACTGGACACTACAGGACACTACTGAACTCTACTGGACTCTACAGGACACTACTGAACTCTACTGGTCTCTACTGGACTGTACTGGACACTACAGGACACTACTGAACTCTACTGGTCTCTACTGAACACTACTGAACTCTACTGGACACTACAGGACTCTACTTGACACTACAAGACACTACTGAACTCTACTGGACCCTACAGGACACTACAGGACACTACTGAACTCTACTGGACACTACTGGACACTACAGGACTCTACTGGACACTACAGGACACTACTGGATTCTACTGGACACTACAGGACACTACTGAACTCTACTGGACTCTACTGGACACTGTTGAACTCTACTGGTCTCTACTGGACTCTACTGGACACTGTTGAACTCTACTGGTCTCTACTGGACTCTATTGGACACTACAGGACACTACTGGACACTACAGGACACTACTGAACTCTACTGGTCTCTACTGGACTGTACTGGACACTACAGGACACTACTGAACTCTACTGTTCTCTACTGGACACTACAGGACACTACAGGACACTACTGAACTCTACTGGACTCTACTGGACTCTACTGGACACTACAGGACTCTACTTGACACTACAGGACCCTACTGAACTCTACTGGACTCTACTGGACACTACAGGACACTACTGAACTCTACTGGACACTACTGGACACTACAGGACTCTACTGCACACTACAGGACAATACTGGATGCTACTGGACACTACAGGACACTACTGAACTCTACTGGACTCTACAGGACACTACTGAACTCTACTGGTCTCTACTGGACTGTACTGGACACTACAGGACACTACTGAACTCTACTGGTCTCTACTGAACACTACTGAACTCTACTGGACACTACAGGACTCTACTTGACACTACAAGACACTACTGAACTCTACTGGACCCTACAGGACCCTACAGGACACTACAGGACACTACTGAACTCTACTGGACACTACTGGACACTACAGGACTCTACTGGACACTACAGGACACTACTGGATTCTACTGGACACTACAGGACACTACTGAACTCTACTGGACTCTACAGGACACTACTGGACTCTACTGGACACTACAGGACACTACTGGACTCTACTGGTCTCTACTGGTCTCTACTGGACACTACAGGACACCACTGGACTCTACGGGACACTACAGGACACTACTGAACTCTACTGAACTCTACTGGACACTACTGAACTCTACAGGACACTACTGGACTCTACTGGACACTACAGGACACTACTGAACTCTACTGGTCTCTACTGGACACTACAGGACACTACTGAACTCTACAGGACACTACAGGACTCTACTGGACACTAGTCTCTGTTTGGTCCCTGGTTGGTTTTCCAACTCCCACAGCTCCCCCCTGAAAATTATCTGGTGTTGTCTCTAACCTCGTCTCTAATGGGAACAGTGGGCTTTGAAAACAAGCCACTAAATAAGAACCCGCTTCCAGAACCAGGACCTGAATTAAGTAATAGTTGAGTAGGGAGCGCGATGTTGAAAGAAGTGGTAGTGGTCTTCACACATCTCAGAGGAAAAATGTTCTCCTCACTTTCTCCAACAGGGGGCAGTGTCACGACCGTGTTGATTACACCACTGTGGAAAAGTCTCATGAACCTGAGAAAATGAGATTTAAAAATCTATGTAAGACTTTTGCACAGTACTGTATTATTAATCTGTTATTGATTATAGGTTATTGATCGTTTCCTTTTCAGGAGCATCGGGGCTCTGAGGGGTCGAGTGTCTGTTCAGTCTGACCACAGCTCCTTCCTCACGCCGCGAGATTACGCCATCATCCTCTTCCTCATCTGCGCTCAGGTCCTCCTCAACATCATCTTCAAATAATCTCACACCCGGGATTAACCCCTCCAGCTCAGGCTCAGATTACCCACAATTCATCTGGAGTTTAATCCCCACCTCAGGCTCGGGATTAAGGACTGAAACTCACCTTCAGACGGAGCTGGTGTTTAATCCCCACCTCAGACCTGGGCTTGACAAGTCTAGAGATCAATCCTGAGTTCAAAGCAAGATCCTGAGTGTCGAATCTTAAGGAATCGAGCTGATCTTCAGAGTAATCTTCAGCTCAGACTCAGGATTAGAGACTAAACGTGACCTAGACATTCCACCGTCCATCTCTCTCTCTCTCTCTGTCTCTCTCTCTCTCTCTCTCTCTCTCTCTCTCTGTCTCTCTCTGTCTCTCTCTCACACACACACACTCTCTCTCTCATAGGTGTTGTACTCTCGGACAGACCGGTGGACGGCCAGAGAAGTGCACCATATTTGATTAGATTAGTGTTATTAATATTAATGTTATTGTTATTAATCTCGCTGTTGTTTAAAGAGCACTTGTTCCTGCGTGGGTTTTAACTCTGTGATGTCATTAGGGGGAGGTGATGCTGGTCTGCTAACACTCACACACACCGCTCCACCTTAAAAAATACAGTCACTTCTTACTCACACACACCGCTCCACCTTAAAAGATACAGTCACTTCTTACTCACACACACCGCTCCACCTTAAAAAATACAGTCACTTCTTACTCACACACACCGCTCCACCTTAAAAGATACAGTCACTTCTTACTCACACACCCCTCCACCTTAAAAAATACAGTCGCTTCTTACTCACACACACCGCTCCACATTAAAAAATACAATCGCTTCTTACTCACACACACTGCTCCACCTTAAAAAATACAGTCGCTTCTTACTCACACACACCCCTCCACCTTAAAAGATACAGTCACTTCTTACTCACACACACAGTTCCACCTTAAAAAATACAGTCACTTCTTACTCACACACACAGTTCCACCTTAAAAAATACAGTCAGTCAAAATGCAGTTTGTCAGTGTTAGCACCTGCAGACCGCCCCCACGAAACTCAGAGCAAAGAAGAAGACGCTCTGGGCCGTTTTTTATTGAGTGAAATCAAACAGAAGGATTCAAAGTGAACCACGAACGAAATCAGTTTTATTTTTAATTTTCTTGTTTTAATAACTCTCTGAGACGTGGACCATATCTGCATTTCATATCTGTGGTTTATAGCTGCTGACACCGTAGATTATAATCAATTGTTATAGGTTATAGATTATAGGAGTGAAGTATCGCTGTGCTAATTTAGCGCTAATGCAGTGTTAGCCTGAGGGACAGTGGGACCCGTGGGTCTCTGTTAGACTACAGTTTAGGATTAAGATTAGTATTAGGGGTTAGCATTAGCATTAACCCCAGTATTAGACTGTAGCAGTTTCCTGTAGCTCCGCCCCCTCATTTTAATGTACATACAATTAAAGCCAAAAAGCCGCGAGGCTCCGTAGAACCGCTGAGTTACTCTCAGTGTTTGTTTGTTTATTGAAGAACCATGTTACTGTCGTCGGCACACACACGTCTTTCTGTCCGTTTACACCTCGTCGCTTTCTATACAGCAATCGGCCACAAGATTAAAACCACTGACAGAGGTGAATAACGTCGATTATTTTGTCCCAACGGTGATCAGTGATGTTCAGAGGCAGAAAGGTGGCGCTGTAGGTGGTGTCACTGACCAGGGCGAGCTTCTTACAGAAGATGAATGAATGAATGAATGTCAGTGGCTTTAATCTTGTGAACACTTCAGACCTGCAGCAGAAGAGGCCAAATGAAGAGCAGCGCATTTGATTGGTTGCAGTATAAGAGCTATTTTGCATGTTCACTACCACATCACATCTGACTATAATCCAGATCCCGAACCGACTCGGTGTAAACGTGTGTGTGTGTGTGTTTTAATGTGGTCACTCCACTAAAAATTAATCATCAACGTGCCTTTCGGGGGGGGGGGGGGGGGGCTCCTGAAAGATGGGTGGAGCTTATGGATGAAGGGGTGGGGTTTGGGATTGGGTGGGAGGGGCTTAATCCAGAGGGGTTTGCCACTTGAGTGAATCCCGCCAGATTTTTATTCGGGTTTTTGTTCTTTTTTTAGTTGTTTATCGTTCCGTTTTTTTTCTCTCTCTCTCTGTGCCATAATCAGCCTTAGGGTCTCACATTAATCCCACCATCTTTCTTTCTCTCTCACTCTGTCTCTCTGTATTTCTTTTTTTCTGTCTCTGTTGTTGTTTCCGTTTGTGAAATGTTTTTCTCTCTGTTCTCATTCTTGGATTTGATTGGTTCTTCACTGAGAGAAGTTGCTTCCTCTGTATCACATGTAACACACCAACAGTTCAATAAAAGCAACAGCTGTCCACTTCAGAAACTTCTGTGTGTGTGTTTGTGTGTGTGTGTGTGTGTGTGTGTGTGCTGACTGCCCAAACCAGCAGCGACTGAGTGGTCTGACGTACAAGTGGAGGTCAGAAGTGTTGGAGAAATGTAACTGAGCTGATTCACTGACCTCAGACCAGCTGCTCACCTCCATCTACTGCGGCCGGCATTGACCCCCTCACCATTACACACCACCATCATTGACACTGAAGTAGAAATGGACTCGGAGCAACACTCTCACTATCACTGCACTACCACTGCTATTGATTTCATTCGTTATCAATGATCGTTGTTTTTATTGTCATTGTCTAAATCCACATGACGTCCATCGGTTCTCTGATAACAACACAAAGAAAATCACAAGGAAATAAAAACAGGAAAATGCTCTGTGTGTGTTTCAGCGCGACTCGAGGTGCCGCTACGTTTAGGCGACTGTTCTCTCTATGTTCTCCACTGTTCTCTCTGTTCCGGAGCTCAGCAGACGGCTCTAGAACCACACCCCGACTGCGACAGACAGAACTCTGCATCATTTCCACATGTGTCTCATATCTCACTGTGATCTGACCACGCTGTGAACAGTGGATTAACCATGACTCTGTCCCTTTATCTCTGGCTCTGGAGCTGAAGTCGGGGCAGAGAACCAAGGTTCCAAGAACCCAAGTTTCTTAGGTGGAAAAAGGCTCGTGTTAGCAGCAGTTTGAAAGACAGTGGCTCATCAGGTAAAGTTCAGGCAGTAAAACCAGGTCCTGATCTCCGAATTAAACCTGGGGATTTAGCCTGGGTTTATACCTGGGTTCATCAGCATTTATCTGGAGTTTACCTGGAGTTTACCTGAGCTCTGTGAAGTTTGGGGGCTTGGGGTCACTGCGGAGATATTCACTGATCAGAGAAGAGCTTAATTACCACAGACTTTTATTCTGTAATATTTTTATTCGACTGGTTACACAAAGTATTTTAGACACAGAGTAAATGATAAAGAAAAGGCCTGAGTTGTGTAGTTGTTTATGTCACTGTGTGTAGTTTTGGTTGTGTGTAGTTGTGAACAGTTGAAGTTGTGTGTCCTTGTGGTGTAACTGTGTCATTGTGCCACCAGGGGTCAGTATCAAGCTCAGACTTAATCTGTGCAGCCACCCCCCCCCCCCCCCCCACCACACACACACACACACACACACACACTTCGAGGGATATTTGGCTGGTGTTAATGTGGCAAGTGCTGCTGTTGCTAGGTAACCGTCTCTCATCACCGTGACACACAGAGGCGTCCTGAGACGCCATAACTATGGTAACCACCTTCTCCATGGAAACTGTCTCCAGGTGATCAGTTCAAAAACAGAGGGGACCAGTCCCTTCAAGGTTACATTACAACATCTGTCTGTCCATGTGACTGATATTCTGTCTCTCTCTCTGTCCATCTGTCTCTGTCTGTCTGTCTATAGGTCTCTCTGTCTGTCTGTCTGTTCCTCTCTCTGTCTGTCTGTCTCTGTTTGTCTGTCTGTCTGTTCCTCTGTCTGTCTGTCTGTCTGTTTCTCTGTCCATTTGACTGACAGACTCTGTCTTTTTGTCTGTCTCTCTATCTGTCTGTCTGTTTTCTGTCTGTCTGTTCATCTGATTGACATTTTGTCTTTCTCTCTGTCAGTCTTTAAACTTTGTGGCTTTATGCTGAACCCAAATGTTCAATACATCACTATGTGTAGCACGAGTGTGTGTGTGTGTGTGTGTGTGTGTGTGTGTGTGTGTGTTTGAGGAGTCAGACAGCTCTAAAGCTGGTTTAATCTCTGTTCTGAATAAGAGTGAAGCTGCAGCAAGTTTTTCAAAGAACAAAGATCTGCTGATACAGCGTGCACACACACACACACACACACACACACACACACACACACACACGAGAGAGAGACAGAGATAGAGGGAGGGTTTGTGTGTATTTATAGAAGCTGAATGCATCGCCATGAGTGGTGCTAATTTAAGGTGGAATATCCCTCTGAATTCACTTCATCATTCTTTAGTTATCATCATGTCCATATAAGGAGTAGCGGGTCAGGGCTAGATGACCATGTATAGAGTTGTGGGTGCGGCTGAATTGCTCTATTACAGAAATAAATATGTTTTCCTGTGTGAAGAAACACACATCCTAGGAGCTCCATATTAATAAACTACAGGCTACAAGCTAGTGCTCTGTATTTTACTCTCATGTGAGGCATGAGAGGAGTACATAAGGTCTACAAGAGGCGTGAGAGGAGTGTATACGCTCTGTCTGAGGGGTGTGAGGAGTGTATATGGTCTGTGTGAGGGGTGAGAGGAGTGTATACGGTCTGTGTGAGGGGTGAGAGGAGTGTATACGGTCTGTGTGAGGGGTGAGATGAGTGTATACGGTCTGTGTGAGGGGTGAGATGAGTGTATACGGTCTGTGTGAGGGGTGAGATGAGTGTATATGGTCTGTGTGAGGGGTGAGAGGAGTGTATATGGTCTGTGTGAGGGGTGAGAGGAGTGTACACGGTCTGTGTGAGGGGTGAGAGGAGTGTATACGGTCTGTGTGAGGGGTGAGAGGAGTGTATACGGTCTGTGTGAGGGGTGAGATGAGTGTATATGGTCTGTGTGAGGGGTGAGAGGAGTGTATATGGTCTGTGTGAGGGGTGAGAGGAGTGTACACGGTCTGTGTGAGGGGTGAGAGGAGTGTATACGGTCTGTGTGAGGGGTGAGATGAGTGTATATGGTCTGTGTGAGGGGTGAGAGGAGTGTATATGGTCTGTGTGAGGGATGAGAGGAGTGTATATGGTCTGTGTGAGGGGTGAGAGGAGTGTACACGGTCTGTGTGAGGGGTGAGAGGAGTGTATACGGTCTGTGTGAGGGGTGAGAGGAGTGTATATGGTCTGTGTGAGGGGTGAGAGGAGTGTACACGGTCTGTGTGAGGGGTGAGAGGAGTGTATATGGTCTGTGTGAGGGGTGAGAGGAGTGTATATGGACTGTGTGAGGGGTGAGAGGAGTGTACACGGTCTGTGTGAGGGGTGAGATGAGTGTATATGGTCTGTGTGAGGGGTGAGAGGAGTGTATATGGTCTGTGTGAGGGGTGAGAGGAGTGTACACGGTCTGTGTGAGGGGTGAGGGGAGTGTATATGGTCTGTGTGAGGGGTGAGAGGAGTGTATATGGTCTGTGAGAGGAGTGTATATGGTCTGGGTGAGGGGTGAGGGGAGTGTATATGGTCTGTGTGAGGGGTGAGATGAGTGTATATGGTCTGGGTGAGGGGTGAGGGGAGTGTATATGGTCTGTGTGAGGGGTGAGAGGAGTGTATATGGTCTGTGAGAGGAGTGTATACGGTCTGTGTGAGGGGTGAGAGGAGTGTATATGGTCTGTGTGAGGGGTGAGAGGAGTGTACACGGTCTGTGTGAGGGGTGAGGGGAGTGTATATGGTCTGTGTGAGGGGTGAGAGGAGTGTATATGGTCTGTGAGAGGAGTGTATATGGTCTGGGTGAGGGGTGAGGGGAGTGTATATGGTCTGTGTGAGGGGTGAGATGAGTGTATATGGTCTGGGTGAGGGGTGAGGGGAGTGTATTTGGTCTGTGTGAGGGGTGAAAGGAGTGTATATGGTCAGTGAGAGGAGTGTATACGGTCTGTCTGAGGGGTGTAAGGAGTGTATATGGTCTGTGTGAGGGGTGAGAGGAGTGTATATGGTTTGTGTGAGTGCTGAGAGGAGTGTATACGGTCTGTGTGAGGGGTGAAAGGAGTGTATATGGTCAGTGAGAGGAGTGTATACAGTCTGTCTGAGGGGTGTAAGGAGTGTATATGGTCTGTGTAAGGGGTGAGAGGAGTGTATATGGTTTGTGTGAGTGCTGAGAGGAGTGTATACGGTCTGTGTGAGGGGTGAAAGGAGTGTATATGGTCAGTGAGAGGAGTGTATACGGTCTGTCTGAGGGGTGTAAGGAGTGTATATGGTCTGTGTGAGGGGTGAGAGGAGTGTATATGGTCTGTGAGAGGAGTGTATACGGTCTGTCTGAGGGGTGTAAGGAGTGTATATGGTCTGTGTAAGGGGTGAGAGGAGTGTATATGGTTTGTGTGAGTGCTGAGAGGAGTTTATACGGTCTGTGTGAGGGGTGAAAGGAGTGTATACGGTCTGTGTGAGGGCTGAGAGGAGTTTATACGGTCTGTGTGAGGGGTGAGAGGAGTGTATACGGTCTGTGTGAGGGTCGAGAGGAGTGTATACGGTCTGTGTGAGGGTCGAGAGGAGTGTATACGGTCTGTGTGACGGCTGAGAGGAGTTTATACGGTCTGTGTGAGGAGTGAGAGGAGTGTATACGGTCTGTGTGAGGGGTGAAAGGAGTGTATATGGTCTGTGTGAGAGGTGAGATGGGTGTATACGGTCTGTGTGAGGGGTGAGAGGAGTGTATACGGTCTGTGTGAGGGTCGAGAGGAGTGTATACGGTCTGTGTGACGGCTGAGAGGAGTTTATACGGTCTGTGTGACGGCTGAGAGGAGTTTAAACGGTCTGTGTGAGGGTTGAGAGGAGTTTATTGGGTCTGTGTGAGGAGTGAGAGGAGTGTATACGGTCTGTGTGAGGGGTGAAAGGAGTGTATATGGTCTGTGTGAGAGGTGAGATGAGTGTATACGGTCTGTGTGACGGCTGAGAGGAGTTTATACGGTCTGTGTGAGGGGTGAGAGGAGTGTATACGGTCTGTGTGAGGGTCGAGAGGAGTGTATACGGTCTGTGTGAGGGTCGAGAGGAGTGTATACGGTCTGTGTGACGGCTAAGAGGAGTGTATACGGTCTGTGTGACGGCTTAGAGGAGTTTATACAGTCTGTGTGAGGGTCGAGAGGAGTGTATACGGTCTGTGTGAGGGGTGAAAGGAGTGTATATGGTCAGTGAGAGGAGTGTATACGGTCTGTGTGAGGGGTGAGATGAGTGTATACGATCTGTGTGAGAGGTGAGAGGAGTTTATACGGTCTGTGTGAGGGGTGAGAGGAGTGTATACGGTCTGTGTGAGGGGTGAGAGGAGTGTATAAGGTCTGTGTGAGGGTCGAGAGGAGTGTATACGGTCTGTGTGACGGCTGAGAGGAGTGTATACGGTCTGTGTGACGGCTGAGAGGAGTTTATACGGTCTGTGTGAGGGTTGAGAGGAGTTTATTCGGTATGTGTGAGGGGTGAGAGGAGTGTATACGGTCTGTGTGAGGGTCGAGAGGAGTGTATACGGTCTATGTGACGGCTGAGAGGAGTGTATACGGTCTGTGTGACGGCTGAGAGGAGTTTATACGGTCTGTGTGAGGGTTGAGAGGAGTTTATACGGTCTGTGTGAGGAGTGTATACGGTCTGTGTGACGGCTGAGAGGAGTTTATACGGTCTGTGTGAGGAGTGAGAGGAGTGTATACGGTCTGTGTGACGGCTGAGAGGAGTTTATACGGTCTGTGTGAGGGTTGAGAGGAGTTTATACGGTCTGTGTGAGGGTTGAGAGGAGTTTATTCGGTCTGTGTGAGGAGTGTATACGGTCTGTGTGAGGGTTGAGAGGAGTTTATACGGTCTGTGTGAGGAGTGAGAGGAGTGTATACGGTCTGTGTGACGGCTGAGAGGAGTTTATACGGTCTGTGTGAGGGTTGAGAGGAGTTTATACGGTCTGTGTGAGGGTTGAGAGGAGTTTATACGGTCTGTGTGACGGCTGAGAGGAGTTTATACGGTCTGTGTGACGGCTGAGAGGAGTTTATACGGTCTGTTTGAGGGTTGAGAGGAGTTTATATGGTCTGTGTGAGGGGTGAGATGAGTGTATATGGTCTGTGAGAGGAGTGTATACGGTCTGTGTGAGGGATGAGAGGAGTGTATACGGTCTGTGTGAGAGGTGAGAAGAGTGTATACGGTCTGTGTGAGGGGTGAGAGGAGTGTATAAGGTCTGTGTGAGGAGTGAGAGGAGTGTATATGGTCTGTGTGAGGGGTGAGAAGAGTGTATATGGTCTGTGTGAGGAGTGTATATGGTCTATGTGAAGAGTGTATACGGTCTGTGTGAGGGGTGAAAGGAGTGTATATGGTCTGTGTGAGGGGTGAAAGGAGTGTATATGGTCTATGTGAAGAGTGTATACGGTCTGTGTGAGAGGAGAGAGGAGTGTATACGGTCTGTGTGAGGGGTGAGATGAGTGTATATGGTCTGTGTGAGAGGTGAGAGGAATGTATACGGTCTGTGTGACGGCTGAGAGGAGTTTATACGGTCTGTGTGAGGGTCGAGAGGAGTGTATACGGTCTGTGTGACGGCTGAGAGGAGTGTATACGGTCTGTGTGACGGCTGAGAGGAGTTTATACGGTCTGTGTGAGGGTTGAGAGGAGTTTATACGGTCTGTGTGAGGAGTGTATACGGTCTGTGTGACGGCTGAGAGGAGTTTATACGGTCTGTGTGAGGAGTGAGAGGAGTGTATACGGTCTGTGTGACGGCTGAGAGGAGTTTATACGGTCTGTGTGAGGGTTGAGAGGAGTTTATACGGTCTGTGTGAGGGTTGAGAGGAGTTTATTCGGTCTGTGTGAGGAGTGTATACGGTCTGTGTGAGGGTTGAGAGGAGTTTATACGGTCTGTGTGAGGAGTGAGAGGAGTGTATACGGTCTGTGTGACGGCTGAGAGGAGTTTATACGGTCTGTGTGAGGGTTGAGAGGAGTTTATACGGTCTGTGTGAGGGTTGAGAGGAGTTTATACGGTCTGTGTGACGGCTGAGAGGAGTTTATACGGTCTGTGTGAGGGTTGAGAGGAGTTTATACGGTCTGTGTGAGGGTTGAGAGGAGTTTATTCGGTCTGTGTGAGGAGTGTATACGGTCTGTGTGAGGGTTGAGAGGAGTTTATACGGTCTGTGTGAGGAGTGAGAGGAGTGTATACGGTCTGTGTGACGGCTGAGAGGAGTTTATACGGTCTGTGTGACGGCTGAGAGGAGTTTATACGGTCTGTTTGAGGGTTGAGAGGAGTTTATATGGTCTGTGTGAGGGGTGAGATGAGTGTATATGGTCTGTGAGAGGAGTGTATACGGTCTGTGTGAGGGATGAGAGGAGTGTATACGGTCTGTGTGAGAGGTGAGAAGAGTGTATACGGTCTGTGTGAGGGGTGAGAGGAGTGTATAAGGTCTGTGTGAGGAGTGAGAGGAGTGTATATGGTCTGTGTGAGGAGTGTATATGGTCTATGTGAAGAGTGTATACGGTCTGTGTGAGAGGAGAGAGGAGTGTATACGGTCTGTGTGAGGGGTGAGATGAGTGCATATGGTCTGTGTGAGAGGTGAGAGGAATGTATACGGTCTGTGTGACGGCTGAGAGGAGTTTATACGGTCAGTGTGAGGGTCGAGAGGAGTGTATACGGTCTGTGTGAGGGTCGAGAGGAGTGTATACGGTCTGTGTGAGGGTCGAGAGGAGTGTATACGGTCTCTGATAATGGTTGCTCTGTTATAACACACATATGGTCATATAACAGGAGTGTTTTAATGTCGGTGTGTAATTAAACAGAGGCGCAGCAGGTGAAGGGTGGGGGATGTTGGGCAGATACATGGGGTGTGTGAGATGGGGGTCATTAATATTTAAATATCTTAGTCTTCTAGATGTCACACTGTCTTACAAATAGCAGGAGAATCGACCCACAAACACACCATCTCTCCCTTTCTGTCTTTCTCTCCCAATTTTTCTGTCTGTCTTTCTCACTGTCTATTGTTCTGTCTCTCAGTTTTCTCACTCTCCCTTCTCTCCCCAGAGCGAAGACTTAATCTGTAGCACGGTGTCTTTAGCCTTTAAAGAAGCAATCTGTAATACTGACAGCAAGTGTTTAAAATGTCAACTGTAATACCGATCCAAAACACTGGACAGAGCTGCCTGCACCTCCTCCCCAGACTTGAAGCTCACATGGGTTGCCAGGTTGAGGAAAGCTAAGGCTAAGACACAGAGCTAGAACTAAGACGCAGCACTAAGGCTAACACACAGAGCTAGAACTAAACACACAGAGCTAGAACTAAGACGCAGCACTAAGGCTTACACACAGAGCTAGAACTAAGACGCAGCACTAAGGCTAACACACAGAGCTAGAACTAAGACGCAGCACTAAGGCTAACACACAGCTAGAACTAAGACGCAGCACTAAGGCTAACACACAGAGCTAGAATAAGATGCAGTGCTAAGGCTAACACACAGAGCTAGAACTAAGACGCAGCACTAAGGCTAACACACAGAGCTAGAATAAGATGCAGTGCTAAGGCTAACACACAGAGCTAGAACTAAGACGCAGCACTAAGGCTAACACACAGAGCTAGAATAAGATGCAGCGCTAAGGCTAACACACAGAGCTAGAGCTACATGAGGAAAGGGTGATCACATGACACGGGAAACAAGCAGGAACTCGGCAGTTGTTACACAAATATTGGCATTATTCACCAGCTCCTTATTAAAATTTTCTGTACCACCTTAAATTGGTGAATACGAGAGTCTGACGTTAGCTTTTGAAACACTTACTCCTTTTATATGTTTAAAACACTACTCATGGAGTGTACACCTTTAATCCACTGTTTTTCCTCTCTTTATTTGTTTATCTCTCTACATCTTTCATCCTTAAATTTTATCGCCACTATTTCCACATGTTTCTGGTCACTGAGATCTTTAGAAGGACGATGCAGTATTTTAGATCGTGGAGAATCTAACATCATCTCGGTTTGCTTGCTTGCTTCCATGACTACAGCATAAAGTGTTTGTCTTCTATAGTGTTTCATACTTGGCAACCCGGGCTGTGTAAATTTCATTGTGACTGGACAGTGGGAGGGATCTCAGGCCGAAACACCAATAGAGTTCTGCTGCGTAATGGAGAATATACAGGCTGCAGCACCACTGTCAGAGACACCAGTGCTTCATCTTAACACGTTTCCTTAATCTTTCCTCACACACCCTGCTCATTTTATGATTTAGTACAGGAAAGATATAATAGATTACTCCTTTAATGTACAATAAGTTCTCTCTTCATGTTCTTCTTCATTATAGTGTATGTAACAGCTAAAAAAATCTTATTTGTACACCTTATACATAGAGTTACTGGGATTCTCACATCCAATACAGACAGCCCACCTGCACCCCACTAATAACCCATTAAGCAGCCCACCCAGAGCCCATGCCCAGCTGGGCTGCCCACATGGGTGTCTTGGCTGGGTGTGGATCAGAGTGTCTGTTTTCACTCGAGTCTTGAAGCACCATCCAATATTTAAAAGTAGTCAGCAAACAGTATCAAGAGTCAGAGTCAGGAAACATAGCAATTCTATTCCCAAACTCCTTATTACACACATGGGTAAATAGACTCACACACACCACCCCCAAGCCACACACCAGCCACCTCCCACACACGTAAACATGCACATAATGTCCACCAAACACACAAATAATCTCCCTCAGCAGTCCCAAACAACCACAAACTGTCCAGGGGGTGGAGTAAATGCAGATCAGGGACCAGCTGTGAATCCTGATTGGCCCATGTCCACAATACATTTAGATGTACAAACAACCACTAGACTGTGGCAAACTCTACAAAAGACAAGGAATTGAAAAATCATTCCGGTTAGTGTATGTTTCAGCTGTAGTTTTTTTAGTCTCGTGAGGACATCAATACAAAACAAATAAAGCCAATACCCAGGACTTGTGAAATTCACAACACTTGAACGATACATTGACGTATCGGGAGTGGACATGTGTCTCGAGGGACGAGAAACCTTGTCGTCGTCTCATCAATGAGGAAACTCCTGCATCTAGACACAGACAGTCACCCGGAGGAAACCCACGCAGACACAGGGAGAACACACCACACTCCTCACAGACAGTCACCGGGAGGAAACCCACGCAGACACAGGGAGAACACACCACACTCCTCACAGACAGTCACCCGGAGGAAACCCACGCAGACACAGGGAGAACACACCACACTCCTCACAGACAGTCACCGGGAGGAAACCCACGCAGACACAGAATGAACACACCACACTCCTCACAGACAGTCACCCAGAGGAAACCCACGCAGACACAGAGAAAACACACCACACTCCTCACAGACAGTCACCCAGAGGAAACCCACGCAGACACAGAGAAAACACACCACACTCCTCACAGACAGTCACCCAGAGGAAACCCACGCAGACACAGAGAAAACACACCACACTCCTCACAGACAGTCACCCAGAGGAAACCCACGCAGACACAGAGAAAACACACCACACTCCTCACAGACAGTCACTGGGAGGAAACCCACGGAGACACAGGGAGAACACACCACACTCCTCACAGACAGTCACCCGGAGGAAACCCACGCAGACACAGGGAGAAGACACCACACTCCTCACAGACAGTCACCGGGAGGAAACCCACGCAGACACAGGGAGAACACAACACACTCCTCACAGACAGTCACCCGGAGGAAACCCACGCAGACACAGGGAGAAGACACCACACTCCTCACAGACAGTCACCGGGAGGAAACCCACGCAGACACAGGGAGAACACAACACACTCCTCACAGACAGTCACCCGGAGGAAACCCACGCAGACACAGAGAGAACACACCACACTCCTCACAGACAGTCACCGGGAGGAAACCCACGCAGACACAGGGAGAAGACACCACACTCCTCACAGACAGTCACCGGGAGGAAACCCACGCAGACACAGGGAGAACACAACACACTCCTCACAGACAGTCACCCGGAGGAAACCCACGCAGACACAGAGAGAACACACCACACTCCTCACAGACAGTCACCCGGAGGAAACCCACGCAGACACAGGGAGAACTAAACACGGCTAAGGCTAACACACAGAGCTAGAACTACATGAGGGAAGGGGGATCTCATGACAGTAAACAAGATGTGTTTGGTTCTGTGCTGTGTTCTGTTCTGTTTTGGTTCCTTCCTGCCCTCATGTTTCCTCTAATCACGTGATTATTCTTCCCTTGTGTTTCTAGTGTCATGTCTCTGGATTAGTTCCCAGGTGTTGTCTGTGGTGGTGTTTTATAGCCTGTGTCTGTGATTCTTAGTTGTGGGTCATTGTTATCCTCCATGATTCATGTTTAGTCACTTAGTTCATTGTTATGCCTCTTAGCTTTCTGTTTTTATTTAAGTCTCAGATGCTCTCTCTTTGTCTCTTGTCCTTTGTTTCTCTCAGTTGGTATACTGTCCGTATTTGTCCTCTATGTCAGTTTTGTTTCTTTTGTATTTCTTGGTTTTAGTGTCTTGCATCTGCTCTGTTGGTTGGTGTCCTGTATTATTCATTAAATCAATCTCCTGCACTTACCTCCATCCTTGTCCCTTGACCAAACCCCTACGGTTATTATATCTCTCAGAGCTGCTGGTAATATCTGTATTAGTGTGTCTTCCAGAATAAAAGTCTCTGTGAGTGTAAGATCTGTGTGAGGAGATTATAAATGAGTTCTATCCGGTACAGGACAGTAATCTGAGGGGTCCGAAGGTGGACCAGCAGCGGTCTACAGTCAGTGGTGTGACAGCCTTTTTACGCCAGTGGACTGATATATGTTCGCTGTCTGGTATCTTACAGTCAGTGCTGTGCTATTTTTCAGTTTGTGGACAGATATGCTCGCTGTCTGGGTTCAGATTTACAGCACTGTAAACCTCAGGGGAAGATGAGTGGTTTCATAGTGCAATTTCTGCAGTGCTGAGATTGTAGTAGCAACCACAGAGACTCCATTCTCTATTGCAACTCAGTGGAGTATCACGATGATTTTGAAGCTTTTATTATAAAGTATAAATACTACATAGTGTTACTTTAAGATATACCTTCTTCATTTCAAGTGCTCAAATTTTAATCCAGTCCCTGTACAACAATAAAATACAGCACTGTTTAAGTAAATATGAGCCTAAAACACGGTTTAAAAATGTAATATTTTGTATTAGTTTAAAAATCTCTACGCGACATGGCGGCGAGCGCGCGCGCTCTGATTGGCTCGTCGTTGCCATGGTGATTGCCGCCCTGCGCTGGTGACGCTATATGAGCGCGCGCAGCGAGAGCGCGCTCCCTTTCTCTCTCAGTGCCGTTTCTCTTTTTTTACCGCCATCGGGAGCGGCGCGAAACGGGCACGCGCAGTGATCAAGACCCAGACACCCAGTCCCGGCCACGAGTCTCCGATCTCCCCGCCGCACCCTCCACCTGACCCTTCGGCCTCTGTCCCCCACGAACACAGCGAGAGAGCCCCGGCCTTGATCCGCGGTCACACAAGTTCCAACTCCCCCCCCCCGGCCTCAGCCCCAGCTCCTGGCCGAGTTGGAGCGCACGAGTCCCGTCCACATTCCGCGCCGTACCCGCTATCTCTCTCACTCTCTCCGGCTCCCTGCTTCTCCCAGCCTCGGTGCCAGGTAAGTGAAGCTCTCCCGCGGCTCTGCGGCGTCCCTTTCCCCGCTTTCCCCCTGTTTACCTCAGTTTAAAAAGCGCAGGTGCATGATGATGCTGAACAGTGAAAATGGTGCTAAGCTAATGGGGACACCGCGGCCTCGTGCTCAAAAAGGCCGGGGAGGAGGCGCCAAATCCGGCCAGCGCCTCAGCGGCACACCGCGGCTTCTGCTGCGTGGATGAAAGACTTTTTTTGGACTACTTTTAGCTGTGTTTCTAGCGGGTTGTGGAGCATCATCAAGCGGGACTAGGTGAAGCCTGAGGCGGTGGGAATATGAGAACACAACCCGGCAACTAAAATGAATGGAATTTGAAATTAAACTTGAATTTGAGCACTTTTTTTTTCTTTCTATTCTAGCGTTCTCTGATCTAGTTATATATCTCCGGTTTAAAGTAAAATGTCGATTAATCTACACATTTTAACCTCATTTTCAAGGTTTTTAACTTTAACCCTTTGGCAGCTCCTCGTGGTTCGAGGATAAAGAGCCAAACAATGTTAAAACCCCAGGTTTAAAGGATTTAAAACATAGTTGTAGTAACTTATGTGAATCATATTAATCTTAAAACATTTTTTGTGAAGTTTTGTAACTCAGTTGCTTTTTTTTTATAATTAAAAGACTTTTTTTGAGGTCAGGAAATTAATAAATTTACACAGAGATTAAAATCATCTCATAAATGAGGTTTTACTGAAAGTTCTGAGGGGAAAATAAACAGAAATAAAGTTAAAAGTTAAAGTTTATCCCTTGTGTTCTCTAAGAATAAGGAATTTAATCAAATCTCGGTTCTGTTCTGTTAGTTTAGACATTCCTTATTTTTATGTTTAAATATTTTGATTCCAGCCGTTGTCCCTCAGACGGTTCTGAATCTCTAGTTTGATCACTGTTCCAACATTTAACATCAAAATATTAGGCTCAACATTTTTTGTTTTTAAAGTAAAGTAAAAGCTTGAATGCTCTCAAATGTTGCCCCTTTTTTGTTTTTGTTGTAAGCAGTTTTCTGACTGTTTTAGCACCACCCCCATGTTTCAGAGCAGAATTAGTCCGGTTTCTGGGTTTAGAGCAGATTTGACTTTGTTAAACTGGATTTAAACATCATTAATCTGGTTAAAATGCAGTAGTGGAGGCTGCTTTGAAGCTTTGGTTGAAATAATGAGAGAAAACACTGAAATATGGAAATCTGAGAGTGATTATAGAATTAGACGGTTGTGAATGTTGTTGGATTCTGTAGATAACAGCAGTGAAGGGATGTTTTGTGTAAATTAATGACTGTAATCTGGAAAGAGGTGTATTGCCTCTGTCTATGGCCTTTTCCCAGCATCCTCCAGCTCTATTAATACTCAGGAAACCATTATTAAGGCGTGTTATAATCCCACTGTGAAGCTTCAGAACGCAGGAAGGAGCTCGTGGTGTGGGAGGAGACGTGGACAGATGGAAATAAATAAAACAAATGATTATATTAGTAACTGTGGAGGTGTTTATAGATTTGTTAAAAGTATTAAGTCACTGCTCAATTCCACTGTTATATCTTTAACTTTATAAAGAGGCGTAATATTAAACTCTTATAGCTGCCACCGACTAAACACCTGAGACTGAGGTTTAAACCTGGGTCTAAGTGTGAAAACACTTAAGCAGAGTCAGTACAAACTTTCTGAATGTGCTTCTCATGGAGAAATAAACATATTTAATATGAAAACGTTACAGTATATTGTCATTTTGCGGCTATAATCAGGACATTTTAGAGTGCAATATTGATAGCTCTACCTCCCCCATGCTTCACAGCTGAGCAGACTTGGTCCCTTGGTCTAGAAGAGAGTTGGATCTCTAAGTATGTTTAGACTAAAAGCTATAGTGTCACCTAGTGGCCTGGATGCCAGATTCAGTACCAAATTGAGGGACCTGCTCTGTGCACCATAAACTGGTTAATTCAGGGATAACAGAGCAGTCTTATTCTTTATCAGAGTCTCACTTCTAATAGAAATGAATGAGTTTGTGGTAGAAATGAGGGAGTAACCCTTGAAATAAAAGTGTAGAATGAAGGGCTGAATGTTTTGCTGCTTTGTATCTGGGGAATTACTGCTGCAACATGAGCTTTAAAACCAAAACGCTGCTGAAAGGACAGCAGTGAGTGGCATCTGTCTCTCAAATCCCTGCAGGGCTCAGATTTAAATACAGAGCGGGGCGCATGTTTTTTCTTATTTACATTTGTGCGCTCAGGTTAGGGCTGAAAGATTAATCATTTTAAATGTGCACCGCTTCCAAATCACACACGCTGCAAAGATAAACATCTTTTTTTTTGTTGTTTCCTGATGTTTTTCGTCCCTCGGTCTACTCACTTTTATTGAGCTTCAGCTGAATTTCCCAGTCGTGTTCAAAGCAGTGTATTTGAATATACACGGGTCAGCCAAAATATTAAAAACGCTGCCAGGCTGTTTTTTTGGCAGCTGATATTTTTTTTTATATAGTAGTATAAAAACGTATTAGTGTACTTTTTATATATCGCCTAAAATGTTAAATAATTTAGTCTCATTTATTAATTTAATTTTTGTTGAGATCTAGTCTAGATTTAATCAATACATTAATCATTTTAATTCTAGTTTTACCTCGAGCCAAATTTTAGTTGGTTTTGCCCTCGTAGAGGCATTTATTAATAGCTTACATAAACAATAGCTCAAGTCCTTTTACATTTAAAAGGGGCATCACAGAACAAACAGCATCTTTTTAAGGTGGAGCGGTGTGTTTGAGGAGAAAAACAATATTGTTGGTGTCTGAAGTGTAAATTATCTGTAAGTGTTTATTCACTGTTTGAATTCCCACAGAAACTCATGTGTAACTCGAGCTGTTTAGTTTTGTAGCACTTTCCCTCTGTGTTTACTTTCATGCAGTTAGCGCTCTCCTGAATTTAGAGTCAGTTCCACCTTAAGTAATGTAACTGTAACAGCAAAAATAAGTCAGTGTTACCCCCCTATGGAGCAGGAATAGAGCAACATCCTCATCTCGGTTGGTGCTTTTCAGCGTTTGGAGTCTCTCCGTTGTCTAAAAACCTCCAGATGGCGTTTCTCTGCCGTGAGCAGAGAGAGAGAAAGACTAGCACCGGACCCAGACACTTTGTTTTTTTACCCATTTACAGACACTGGGGCTTTGTAAACACATTAGGGCGGTTTCCAGAGCAAACCGACTGCAGAGCAGCACATGGAGAGGAAATATACTTAAAGGCGTCGTTGGCGATCAATAAACACGAAGAGATATGGTCACGTTTCTGTTTAAATACATTTACGTACATTTAATATTTTTTAGTTCAGAGTTGCTGAGATGGAGTTGACTCTGATTCAGCTTTATGAATCACCGGCCAAGAGTTGATACAAGCGATTCTTTAGGAGTCGAATCCTCAGCTCTTTTCTGACTGGCCGCTGTCATTGCCCGGACATTTTCTTATATAGAGGGTCCTGGCGTTTGAGTGAAAGGGGGATAAAGTATGCAGAGCAACAGATGTTGTATGTAACTGTAGAACTAAAGTGACCTGAGTGGACAGTGAGTGTAGAAAGTTGGCCGTAATCTGTTATGACTGTTGAATGAATGTGAGCATTGCTGCAATAATAAAAGTCCCTTTTGGTCAATAGTCAGTACTGGGTGTTTTAGCTGTGCTCTCAGCTATAATAAAAGTCCCTTCCTAAGCGTGTGCGCCCATTGTGCGACCGCAGGGGTTAATTCTGCTGTCGGTCGGCGGCGCGTTTCTGCTGAGGACAGCTTTTTAAAACTCTTTCAGAATGAATGACGTTATAAAAGAGGTCCAAAAACAACATCGAGCTGGCGCTTTATGTTACCGCTTACTCATCTGAACCCTCCTCAGTCCCCCTGCTCAGCAGACGCACACAATACAGCACAGGACACGCTGTGGGGGGGCCGTTTGACTAAGCGTCATCTCCATCAGTTGGAGGTATTTAAATAAAATAAGATCTAGAATAGGTCCATGCTTCATAACGTCTAAGTCACTGCAGTCTTATATTCACTGCTGTGTCCAGTGATTTAAAATCAACAATTCACATTTCAGCTGGGGAACGTGGGCCGGTGCTGATACCTGATATTACACATGCACACATCGATAGAGGTTCAGATACACATTCATAAAATACAGAGAGGTCACGTTCCCCAAATTAACATCAGACATTTTAACATATTTTCATAATATATTTATCAACCAATTCTATGTAAATGATAAAATGGTAGGAGTCTCCTGTGAAAATTATTAGCCACGTTTTGTTAGATTTCAGATGAAGTTCATAAAATACAACTTGGTGTACAATTTGTTATTGTACAAGGAAATGAATCATCTGCATTGACCCGTCTGTGGCAGTGAACACACACACACACACACTAGTGCACTAGGAGCAGCGATCACACACACTAGTGCACTAGGAGCAGCGATCACACACACTAGTGCACTAGGAGCAGCGATCACACACACACACACTAGTGACTGAACTAGTGACTGAAACACAGAGCCTGCAAATTTTTAACAGTGTTTGATTGTTCTTTGATGGTCTTTATTTAAATTAGACTTACAACACATTTAAAACAGACTGAAAAAAAGAGGTGGGATTAATCTTAAGAGATCTGTACTAAAACCTACCTTCTCCTTTTATCTCCACAGGGTCAAAGCACAGTGAAACATGGCAGATCTGGATAAGTAAGTACCAGCTCCATTTTATTTCCTCACTGTCCAAATAATTTTGCTTTTTATTTCCAGCATGCTTTAATCTGAGCTGTTTTTGGGGCTCAGACTGGGTGCTGAGGCAGATACGTAGAGTTTTATTAAATGAGGACAGCTGTCAATCACAGCTAAGCCCCCTCCCACAACACAGCCCCACCCACCTTGCCGTTTAGTGCTAATGCGGCTAACCTAAAAACACATGCACCATCTTGAGTGTAATTTGTGGCTCTTCCAGAACGAAAGCAGGTTTGTGTTTTTACTCTTTTCATGTTCGTTAATCCCAGAGGGGTGTCGTTACAGCAGCAGATGAGACAAACATCAAAGACACTGATACAGTAACATGAGTAAAACAGTTTGAGGTGAATGTAGGAGTAAGTGTTCACATTGACTCCAGCAACCACCACCCAGAGACGCTGGAGAATGAATAGGGTTTGAGATGTATTTTAAGGAAAACACTACACCCCCCCCCCTCTCGTCTCCACAGTGGAACACAGTTCTGGTTCTTAATGAAACGTCTGTGACCCGCTTTGGTCCAAACCCCACGAGCCCCACAGCAGTGTTCTCCCCCTGTGTAAACAGCCCCTGTTCAGAACGCCCGCTTTCAGCACCTGTTCCTTTAAATGATAATGAGCCGCTCGCTGTTCACCCCGACCCCGAGCGCACAGCAGTGAGGAGCAGAAGCTCTGGTTTTTAGCCGTTTTCACTCTGTTCTCTTTCATCTCCGTTTTTACTCAGTGCTCTTAGCGAGTTTAACCTCGTCTTTGTGCTTTCGCATAAATGCGGGTCCAGCGCTGTGATTGGACAGACTCAGACGAGGGGGCGGGGCCATTCTAAAGTTTCTGCTCTTGACATCAGAAGCGGAGCAGAATCAGAACGGCTCGTTTCAGTGTGCGAGTTTAATGTGAACGTAGAGGCTATCGCTGCACTTTTCTGTTCCACTAAGTGTAGTAATGTGGGAGTGAGGTTCACTAGAATGACGACATGATTTCAGAGGAATGTGCTCTTACAGAGCATTGGTTACAGAACTCATTGCCTTCCCTGCTGTCGTCATATCTGTGTGTTTGTGTTTCAGTAAAGAGCAGGCTGAACTGGACCCAGCTGATATGGAAGATGTGGAAGAAGTCGAGGAGGAGGAGACTGTAGAGGACGAGAACAGTAAAGGTATCACACCGGGAAATCACCTCCATTATTATCTCTCATCCTGCCATCACAGAAACACACACCTTAATCCAAACCCTCTCCACTGCGCTAAACTCCCTGTGTGTATCTGTGTGGGCTGCTTCAGCCTTGATTTAGACTGTAGTGTATTTATGGACAGTGAGGAAGTGAAGATCAAACCGCAGCCCTGTCTCACCGATGCAAATTTCTCACAAAAACACACACACACTCTTCTGCTCAGTCATCACTGTTGAGGAGGTTTTGTGTGTGATTGGTAATTTGATATGAGTTTTTGACCTGGGTGCCCTTTCTTTGGTGTTTGGTAACTGCTTACAGGCCTCCAGCAGAGAGACAGCGACCGGGATGGGGAAGGAGTAATGGACAGAGGGGCGAGATGGGGACAGGGACTGGGGCGGAGGAGGGGGACAGGGATGGGGTGAGGTTGTAAGGGAGTTTTGTGAGAATTTAGGTGCAGGGAGACGGTGAGAGATGGGGACGGAGACGGTTGTGTGGATCAAAGAAGCTTCTCTCTTCCTGCAGATCACTGTTTCCACTGCGTTAATTTTGCAGGAGCAACCTGTTCAGAATCTTACGTAATTTCAAGAAATCAATTACAACCCCTGCAGAGGGCTTTTATTTTGTAACGAAGGAAAAAAGGAGAGAGGAGAAGACGGCGTAGATTAAAGTAGAAAATGTTATGTTAATATTGCATGTTGTAAATGACCCGTCCACCTCCACTGCTTTAACTCTGAGGCTCTGAACTCTTTCTGGAGCTTCTTTATCCACACTCTCCCACAAACACATCGAGAACCAGTTTGTGTTGGTGAACACGGAAATGTTCCAAAATGAACAGGAACCAAACCAGTTGGACTTTGGTGGAAAAGGGCTTTATTTCACAACAAATCCCTTTGTGGATCAGTTTCCCTCGGGCCACTGCAGGTCACTCCTTCCAAGGGATTAAAAATTGAGTGGCTGTTTAGTCTCCTGAGTGTTTCTGGTGTGAGCATCAACTGAAAGAAAGAAAAGAGGGGGGGGGGGGGGGCTTGGTTGTTTAGTGTTTATATTTAAACCACTCTCTCTGTCAGGATTGTTAGTGAGGACACTCTACGACAAATAAACGTAGCCTTGTTCCAGATCAATACCTGCTCTCAGGTGGACACGCCCCTTTGAATCCAGGGCGTCTCGGTTTCATTAAAAGCCTATTTTTGTGTTTATTTTGTTCTTTAGCAAAGCAGTTGACGGTGCAGATGATGCAAAACCCTCAGATCCTGGCAGCGCTGCAGGAGAGACTGGATGGACTCGTGGGTTCTCCCTCAGGATACATGGAGAGGTCAGGACCATGATGATTAAATGTACATTGTAAAGGTACACCACCTCTCTCAAGGCCGTGGTGGTGTTGAGCTGTAAAACTGATTCTAAAAGACACTGGTAACTAGTGAAGGGCTTTAATAACATCTTTAAGAGCAGGAGGTAAGTGTTCTTTCGTTCTCCGACGCGTCAGGACTCTGATCTCTGTGTAAATTAATAATAGAGGTCATGGGTAAAAGAGCTGTACAGAAAATGAATCTGAGACAAAGGGATAGAGCAGAGGTCTAACGGAGGGATGCTTAAATATTGAGGGGCTCTTTTGCCTGACGTGCCTTGTTTTTATGACGTGTCGGATTGGAGAGGGCGTAGGTGGAGTCTGCAAACACACATTTTCCATTTTCTGGGAGACGATAAAGGCATTGAGTTTCTGCTGAAAGAAGAAAAGAAAGGAGTGAAAGGAGAGAAGAGCAGGAAACTGAAAGGGGGATGGCACTAAAAGGACAAAAAGGCAAAGGAGAGAAAGTGAAGGGAAAGGAAAGAAAATCCAAAGACTAAGGAGCAGTTGGACACGTGTGAATAATTAAGTGGGAGTAGCAGCACTGCGACTGTTTACATTGAAAGCAATGCCTTTATCAACTATTTGAATGGTTGGGCTTTTGTGATTTAACTTGTAAACTTTTAAAGTGCACCATTTAAAGGAAACATCTGTAATCGTTGGGAGCTGCAGTTCTCTCCAGTTTGTTTACGTACAGAAGCTCAGCCCTTAAAGGTGGATGGGTGTGATTGAATATACTGTATGAAGTTGGTTATCTGTGTGTGTGTGTTTTGCAGTTTACCAAAGGTAGTGAAGAGACGTGTCAATGCGCTGAAGAACCTGCAGGTGAAATGTGCTCATATCGAGGCCAAGTTTTATGAAGAAGTTCACGAGTTGGAGAGGAAGTACGCTGCTCTCTACCAGCCTCTGTTCGACAAGGTGAGCTCAGAGAACACGCTCCTATTCCCTCGGGGAGCTGTAAAATCTCAAACTTCAGAAAAACAGGGTTTAGTTTGTTGTGTATTTAGGGAAATGTTTAGAAAAAGCATCAACATAAATATCAGTTTGTTTAGAGATTTAAAAATATAGGTCAATATAGGTCAAATGTAGAAGATGCTTCGTCCTGAACCGAACCACACCCACAAATCTGTTTTTATTTATATTTGGATAAAAATGAGCTGTGAATAAGAGGTTAACCCTTTGCATGGATGCACAGTTACGTTTTGTCTTACTGTGGAAATGACATCTCCCTCGGTTTAATTTAAATACTACATCCTGCCTCTTAACACCTTTTAAAGCAGAGCCTCCCACATGTGAAGTTCTTTAAAAACAGGACGTCCTGCTCAATGCCGCCCTAAAAACAAAACATGACTGACATCTCCCCCCACGACACGGGACGACCCTTCAACACCCTGATACTTCATCAGAACACAAATAAAACAGAGCAGCGCTTCATTCCCAGGCGACTAGCGCCGCTCTGTAGCAGCTCTACACCAGTCTGCAGTGATATCAGAGGAGCTGCTGCACTTTAGTTACATTTAGAGCCTCATTCTCCTTCAGAAGAGTTCCACAATCAGAGATTACCCCCCTCTCCTCACTCTTCTGTGGGATGGAGCGGCAGGCCCTAGAATGTAATTGCGTCACTGTTTAAAGTGGAACTGTACATTCACGCCTAACTCCAGAGCCCTCAGCTGCTCCTCGTGCACCCCCCTAGGAACCAGAGGGGGAGGGGCAAGGGGTGAAATGGGATGGGGGGGGGGGTGAAAGGAGTAGTACTGAATGTACCCTCCACTGAACTTGTGGTGTGTGTGTGTGTGTTTGCAGCGTAGTGAAATCATCAAGGCTGTGTATGAGCCGACGGATGAGGAGTGTGAGTGGAAACAAGAGGAGGAGGAAGAGCTGACAGTAAGTAAACAGGTACAGGTGAGCATTTAATGTAGCTCAGTACTGGACGTGTGTGTGTGTGTGTGAAGATACTACACTACTGTGCAAAAGTCTTAGGCACTTAAGATTATTAAAAATTTCTTTAAACAGATGTGGTGCTTGTGTCTGTGCTGTGAGCGAGTGAAGAACAGTGTGTTTCCAGATGTTTCACCTGATCGTATGAATTTGTTAAATCTACAGCACACTTCATTTATAACACAGTGGAGTATTTATTAACCCCTGACACTGGACGATCACCTCAAATAACACTGAACTGTCTCACACACACTCTCTATGGAATAATGGGGTTGGGTTTATTCTGATGTTAGGGGTTATTTTGGTTTGTTTTTGAGCAAATAATTAAAATATCTTTTTAAATCTGGAGCCTAAAGCTTGTACAGTGCTGTAGGTGAAGTTCATGGTGTTGTGAAATGAGAGCAGTACGTGTGATAAACACACACAGGGCAATGGACACTTAAAATCAACACGCATTATATATAAATCATGTCATCAATCACTCGAGACGAGTACGAGACGATACACACGAGCAGGATACACTCTCACACAGCGCTGGACAATAATTCAGTGTCAATGTAGACTTCGCTGTATCAAACATCTTCAATAATTCTTTCTCAATAAACAGCTGCTGCTGAGTTCACTTCACTCCGTTAAAGTTGGTGTAAAAATGTGAATATTGACGAAGCCGAGAAGTTTAACTGTGATGGGTCCTTTTTTTCCTCCCCCTGGGACTTTTATTTTGTTTGTACCTACATCAGAATTATATCGTATCGACGTGATAGAAGTTTTGTCCGTATCGTGCAGCTCGACTCACACAGAACAAACATTTAAACACAGAAGGCGAGCGAGCAGCAGGAACTTGACAGGATGAAGACTGCATGACTGTACAGATGTGCATGAACTGCAGGTGTTGACGCAGCAGCAAGTGGAGCTCCTGTATCTCCAGTCTTTAACCGTGTGTGTGTGTGTGTAATCAGGAGGAGATGAAGGAGAAGGCCAAGCTGGAGGAGGAGAAGAAAGACGAGGAGAAGGAGGATCCCAAAGGAATCCCAGAGTTCTGGCTCACAGTCTTTAAAAACGTTGACCTGCTCAGTGAGATGCTGCAGGTGTGTTTGTGTGGTGGGAGCTCGCTGTGTTTGTGGTGGGAGCTTTCTCTCTCGTGTGTGTGTGGTGGGAGTAAGTGGGTCACAGAGGAGGATGTTTACAGCTGTATGCCATTCTAACTATCTGCTGCCACCAGGTGGCGCCGAGTTGCGGTTCTGTTCCCTCAGTAACTCTTTTATCTCACTGCAGGAACACGACGAGCCGATCCTGAAGCACTTACAGGACATTAAAGTTAAGTTCTCTGACGCAGGACAGCCGATGGTGGGTCTAATAGCCTTTACCTGTGTGTTTCAGGTTTTATTTTCTGACGTTTGAGGTTTAATCCAGTTTCCTCTCTTTCCCCTCCAGAGTTTCACATTAGAGTTCCACTTCGAGCCCAATGACTTCTTCACAAACACAGTGCTCACCAAAACCTACAAGATGCGCTCGGAGCCGGACGAGTCCGATCCCTTCTCTTTTGACGGGCCTGAAATTATGGGATGCACAGGGTAAAGTCCTTCACACGCATTAAACCCAGGACGTTATAGGGTTAATACGAGCTGACGTTTGATCGTTTACGCGTGACGCCACGTCATAATCACCTCGGGGTGAAGGAGATAAAGTCCCAGGATGTGAAACTATTTTCAAATTCTGTGGATAATTTCCGTGTTGTTCCCAGTATCTTACATGATGCCGTCGGGCTCCTGTCCTCCTCCTCCTCAGGCGCGCTCTAATTCTGAGCTCTTTTAAAGATGTTGAGTATCACTCCTTCTGTCTCTCTCTGTGTCTGAGGAGGAGGAGGAGGCATCGATTATATCTCAGTCCAGACCTGGGCCTCGTTTATTAAACTCTGGACTGTGGAGTGAAACTGTGTCCGAATAAGAGCCAGAAAATACCATGTGGCCAAAAATGTCAGATTTATAAGTGTGACCTTCAAAATGTGCACAGATGAACAAACCTCATGCTCCGCCTCCGTAACACCACCGTTACCTATAAACGGTCAATGCAAATAACCCCCTGAATATTTAAATGTGGGGGTTTGTTACCTGTTTATGTTCATTATCCGCAACTTTACTGTCCCAGCCGTTTACTGTCTCAGTTAATGAGGAGTTTAATTGCTTTTAAAAGTGCCAAATATGTAAATAAATATTAATTAATAAATATTTTAGAGATAAGAGAATAATTAAAACTAAATAAAATGCAGAATGAGATGCAGCAGGTAAAGAAAATAAATTAACTTTGTTTATGTATCTCATGTTTTTATTTAAACGTCTGTTACTTTCTTGATGTTAATGTTATGAACTCAGACGTTTGAGGAATGTTTGAACGTTCAGTTGCAGTTCTCTACTTTACCACATGATGCCACCAGTTCCCACTCTCTGCAGTGTTTTTGTCTTTTGTGTGTAAACATGGGTCAGACCTGTTTTAAAGAGGAGCTCGTTTTTACGCCCAGTGTTTCTTTATAAATCAGTGTGTGTGTGATTTCAGACCCGTTACACACTCTTTATAAATGGGGCCTCTTTATCATCTGTTTATTGTTAAAATCCTTCAGCAACAAAGAGCCAATCATGTGAATTAGAGTCTTAATACGACTGTTTTCTTTTTAAAAATCCTCTAAAATATAAATGTTCCAGTTCCATGTGAAAACCAACAATTGAAATTGAAGTGTAATGAATTGAACCTTTAATTTGATTTTATCGTCAGCTGTTGACGGCTGCTGAATATTAACCCCATAATCAGAGTTAGACCCTGAGGTCCTGGGCCTTAATTACTTCCACGTTCCCCAGGGTGTGTTTCGAGTTCCTCTCTGTGCTGTGGGGTCTTTTCATAAATAAAGTCCTGTATTTACCTGTTTATTAAATGAGTTTGGAGCTGGAGCCCCGCCCCTCTGACTGTTTCTGCTGGTGCTCAGGTGCACGATCGACTGGACCAAAGGCAAAAACGTCACGTTGAAAACCATCAAAAAGAAGCAGAAGCACAAGGGCCGCGGCACGGTTCGAACGGTCACCAAAACCGTCCCGAACGACTCCTTCTTCAACTTCTTCGCTCCTCCTGAAGGTACGCGCTCCGATACTAGACCTGAGGGTAATCCTCTGAGCCAAAAGATTAGGAACAGCTTTGTTCTAGATGTTGATGCCTTGTGTCTCGGGTTCAGTGAATAACGAAGTGAACAGCGCCCCCCTGAGGTTGTAAATCGCAGGTTAGAGAGTGGGGGCACAGCGCTTTGTCTCCTCACAGCCACAGCCTCTCACACATCAGGGAGAAACGGTGAAGCCAGTCCTGTTAGTGCTGAGGGTTCGGGAGCGGCCCTCGGAGTAGAGAGCCAGACCTTAACAGTTTGTACAAAACACACAGACGGAGCGCTGTTATATTTCTGACTGAGCGACGGGTCTGTAGTCGCTGGGGTGGCGCGGGGACATGTCCATACCGTCTCTACACAGCCCTGCGCCCTCGGACAGACCACATGCTCTGCAGCGGTAGTTAGAGGCTGGTCAAATGACAGCAGCGAGCCGTAGTTAATAGACCCCTGGACTAGAGTTGTCACGATAGTTAAATTGACTTTCGATACAACACCTGCATAAATACCTCGATATGATACTGAAAAGATACCATCGAAAAACCCTACAGCATCAGGAAGCGTAGTGTTTTGAACAAAGTCACTGCTTCTTGGTTTTTTAAACGGCTCAGTAGAAGAACCAAGGTTTGGTTTATTTTTACTGTCATTGAAATTGACTCCTGAGCTGATGATGATGTTAATAATAATTTAAACCCACTTCTGTTTCAGTACCTGAGAGCGGAGAGCTGGTGAGTAAACACCGTCTTATGATGGAATGGGCTCTGCATTTTTATAGACAGTTTTTATAGGAACTCTTTTTAAAGCCGCAGTAAACCGCAGCGTGCTTGTGTTTCAGGACGAGGACTCTGAGGCGGTTCTGGCGGCCGATTTTGAGATCGGACACTTCATCCGCGAGCGCATCGTTCCCCGAGCCGTGCTCTACTTCACCGGAGAGGCCATCGAGGACGACGATGACGACGTGAGTACATTTGATTGTGGCGGCAGCGTCCAGATTCATACAGTCGCTTTAATTCTAACACCAGTGCTGTTTTACATACGGATGCTTTAATTCCTAAAACCAGGGTCCAGAGTAAATCTACAGACGGAACCAGTACTGAGTTTATTAACCGAGGGGTTGTGTACGCCAGGGTCTTAGACTCCTGTAGTCAGCGTCATACCTGTGGGTTTGTGGGCGTGGCTGAATAACCATATAAGGAGTTATGAATTTTCCTTGTTGTTTAATTAAATTTAATTTCGTGTTTCAGTTTGGTGCAGATTCCTAAAGCGTTAAAGGTGACTGTTGATTGGGAGTTGGAGATTGTTTCACTGATGTTTTGTTATTTTTTCTTGTCAGTACGATGAGGAGGGAGAGGAGGCTGACGATGAGGTGAGTTGGACTGTGTTCACACAGTGGACTCCACACTCCATGAAGTCCAAACCCTGACACTGCCACAACGCCCTAAAGAGACGCCGATGTCTTTTTTTACTGTGTGCTTTTCTGCTCTATGACTGCCGTAGTTCCATCAGAATTTAAATCATTGCAAGAAACTACAGTTTACAAAAGCAGAGGGCTTTAATTTTGAAGTGAGGAACACCGGTGGGAGGCAGGGGAGGGGGGGGGGGGTGACGGTGCCTGCCACCACTTGCTGAAGTAAACTCTAGAGGAAGCCCTGTCTTTGAGGCTGAGGTTGTACAGGGAAATGTTGTAAGTCTGAGTTCATGTTTGTTTTCCAGGAGGGAGAGGAGGAGGCAGATGAAGAGAAAGATCCGGATTATGATCCAAAGGTAAAAACCCTCTTCTCTTAAAGTCTCTTTAAAACTCTTTCAACATACAGAATAAATACTGAGCAGTGCAGCTCCGCCGGTCTCCACACGTCTCCCGGAGTCTCTCAGCGTGTTACGGCGGGTTTTAAAGCACCCTGCTCTGAGAGGACGAGGTCATTCCACAGCCTCCTGAGGGTTTTCAGAGCTGCATGCTGCTGTTTTTCCTGAGAGCGACAGTGACTGATTCTCTTGTGTTGTGATCTGCAGTCAGTCTGGCATGGTGTGTGAGCTTCTCTCTAAATTTCTCCTCACTAGGTGTAAATGGTGTGTAGAAATAACCCAGTCCTGGTAGGTACAGCCTGTGAATCTTGTGCTTTTTAATTGCCCCTCTTACCCCCCCCTCCCCCTTCTCACCCCCAACCACCACCCTTCCATCTCACCCCCAGAACCCTGCACAGTACGGCCCGACCGATAGCAACGTCTCCTGCTCGGTTTTAAAGCTTAAATATTCAGAACGCTGATAACATCGGCCCAGAGAACACGAGTCTCAAATTCACCTTTGATTAGTGAGTCTTACACCGCTCAGCCACAAGATTACAACCACTGCCCGACCACGTGACTGTGGACCGCTGTGTGGAGTACGTTCAGTTGAAGCAGGAGAAATGGAGGAGAGGGCTGCACTGTGGTGGTTCTGATCAGTTTCCAGAACTCACATCTGTGGGGTGTCCTGGGTGTGAAGTGGTCAGAACACACGCCGCTGAAAGAGTTAACCCCGCTCTGATAGAACCGGGTCAGAACACGCACCGCTGAAAGAGTTAACCCCGCTCTGATAGAACCGGGTCAGAACAGCTTCTGAATCTCAGATGTCTTCCTCTACACTCTGTAGTACACACTGTAAAGTCACTTTTATAAAACTGAGAGGAGGGCGCTGTTTGGGACGGAGCAGGGTTTACGCGAGGCGCCAGGAAACAAACACAAAGCGACATGTTTTTCCCGCGTGGTTCTGCTGCTCTTTTTTTTCTGGAGACGTCTATTTTCCTTTGGTTCAACATTTTTATTGGTCCCTGACGTCCACACCATGTCTGAGGAAGTGTCTTGTCATGAGTTTGTGCTCTCTCTTGTTTCTAGTGTGTGGCGGAGAGGAGCACGTCTGTATTTCTTCAGTTCCACACAGAGTCCGTCCGTGTAGTTACTCTCCTGGAGAGGTGCGCGTCAGACTGCGGCGTGGGGTTCAACACAAGTATGAATTGGGCTTAAGGTGGAATAAAAACACACTGAAATTAACAGTTTTATCAAACCTCTTTTATTTCATTGATTTAAAAACTGTGTGAAATCACACGAGTAAACGGTCTGCTTGTTGAGTGTGACGCCACGTGTGAGGGTTCGATGTTCCCAGGTCCAGTCGCACCTTCGGTCCTGTGTCGTACGTTTATAAGACACGCGTTTACTGTTTGTATGAAACTGAACGTCTCAGTCATGATCTCAGTTCAGAAAACAGAATATGAAATGTAAAGAAGCAAATCTTTGGCCGCACAACATCATCCCCAGCTCATTCTGATGTGCGTGAGCTTCCGCGTGTCTCTGGGAGAGAGGGAGGTAGCTGTGTCTCCGGCTCGTGGTCAGTCCCAGGGTTCTGATGAGTTCTGAGTTTTACCAGTGATTCTCTTCTGTGAGACGTAGGTACAGTTTGTACAGAACGTCTCTAAATGTTGTTAGTTTTTTTAAATAATTGGTTGAAGGGTCTGAAGTCGCTAACTCTAGCAACAAAGTTGGCCACGCAGCAGCGGTCCGGACCTGGACCTGATGCTTCACGGTCAGCACTTTACACACAGATAGAGAAGCATCAGCAGGGATGGTTGTGTGGCGTGGTGCAGGACTGTAATCGGACTTGTTCAGCAGGCGTTAGTCTCTGGGTGTGTACACACTGCCTCTGCGTTTTTATCTGAATCTACAGGAATATTTATTATTATTATTATTTTTTAAAGGTATTTATTCATTGGGCTGTAGCCCCTGTGCACATCACTGGCCCGGTGTAGTGTTAAACTGGTTGGTGATTTTAAAACCCCGGCCTGGAAACTGGATCCAAAGTCTGGGTTTGAAGGTCTCTGCTGTAGACGCTGAGAAGGTGGTGAACCCGCTACTAAACAAGGTCCCGCGGTGCCTCAGCGGCCGAGGAACATCCGCTGCTCTTCAATGCTGAAGGTTTTGAAGACGGGCCCGGTATCGGCTGATGTTATCGGCTGATGGATCTATCGGTCGGGCCCTAATGTACCCTCCCCCTCCCCCACTGCACTGCGCACTAACATTAGCTGGCTGTTGTGGTGTTCCTCTATAACATTAGTGGGTTTGCATCTGCGTCTGTATCTCTTCTGTATGTTGAATCTGCTGAGTTTAAACCCTACACTGTTGTGTTTATCGTTCGTCATCCCTCCATTCGTGAGTCTGTTCATCACTGAACGTGGTGTCTTTTTAACTGTAGTTGAATGTGTTTTGGTTTTGTTTGTTGAGACACTCGCTCCAACTCCTGAAGGAATTTCCCCAGTTTTCCACAAAAGATTCCACATTTGAGCTGAGAATAAAGCGATGCAGATTTTGTGGAGAGACTCTTGGGACTCATCTCTCTCCAGTGGAGGTGAATGGGACCAGGTGTCTCCATGTCTCTAACACACCCAGCGTTTTATCTCCTGCATCTCCACCTTCTAAAGGGCTCAGTATGGTGTGGTGATTGGAGAATAGTCAAGAAGTTTGTCCTCAGCCTCCTGCAGTTCCCTTCTACCAGGAATCGCTTTAAAATCCACCTCTTCCTCCAGACAACGGTCAGATATCAGCCATGACCCCCCCTCCCCCCACCGTCTACTGTCCTCACTTTCTGTGAGGGGCTTTTAGAGGACGACGTCTGGCTCCATTCACCTCCACTGTGCACTGCTGAATCCCTCTGAAGCCCTGTCCCTCACTGTTTACATCCCAGCTGCTGAATTATGGAAAGAGAACTGGAATTACTTCCATTTTACCATGTTGAGTGACAATAGCTAATCATTAGCTGAAGACGAGCACCTGCCCCCGGCTGTTTCCTACATTTAAAGTAATGCTAATGTTGCTGAGGTCCTTTTAGAACCTCGTTTTCCATATTTTCACTGTATGATCCAGACTCTTCTCCGGTCCTGGTTCTGGAAGCGGGTTCTTGTTTAGTGGCTGTTCTCTCGTGGTTCAGAGCGAGTCGAGTAGGGACTAAACTGTGGCGTGTAAACCTAGCAGAGTGCTGATCGTCCAGAGAGAGTCGTCACTCTACGCCACGCAACGCAGACGACCAGCACCAACTCTCCATCTGTAAAATCTCCAGCTGCAGCAGAGATCACGTTTGTTTTTATCCGACTCACGAAGGCAGCTCGTAAAATGACGCCGTGGTCTTTTGAAGAGGTTCAAACGCTCCTTGGATCGGTGGCCGACGAAAGAATCCAGCGAGAGCTGGACGCTGCAACAAGGAAGGAACAAACTCTACTGATCTGTCTGAACTGATGACGGAGCTGTGTTCAGTCCCAAACAACAACAACACGCCGATACACCATGAGTAAACACCGCTTTTGGGGACTGAGGTCTACAGCACTTTAGAGCTACTGCACTACATCAAATGTGGGATCCCGTGAAGCAGCTGCACATGAGCCTAAGGTCACCACAGCGAATGCCCTGATGTTTAACTGTTCACTCGAGTGATGGAGTGCCATCCAGCTTTGGGAAGAGTTGGAGTGAGGACGTGAAAACATCTGACTTCACTTTTTGTAGCTGTATGCCATCAAATCCTCACAGAAATGTTTAAAAATGTGTAGTGTCACATTTATTATTGTACAAACTATGTAGATGTTTTGTTGTTTCTTAATTCTGATTCTGAAAGGAATTAGATCACTCTAATCGTGTGTGTGTGACATTTAACCCCCGTAGCCTCATCTCTGGTGTAAAACCAAAGACATCAAACGTGAGTTAGAGACGTGCTCTTTCCTCTGTTTGGGTTTTTAACGTTTCTCTTTTCTCTCGTTGCAGAAAGATGCCAATCCCCCAGCAGAGTGTAAGCAGCAGTGATGGAGCTCCAGTTTCCAGGATCCCACTGCACTGTAACAGCTTCAAATAAATAAATTAAAGACATAGTTCCTTACCGCCTTATAATGTTTTGTATTTTTCTTGGTAGAAATAATTAAAAAAATACGGTTTTTGTTACGGAGAGAAAAAGAGGAAACAACAAAAAAAAGGAAAACAAACCACAACAATTCATTCACTAAGCCGTGGCTCCTTCATCGTTAGCATTTTCCAAGACCTCTGTTTATTCCGTATTCAGTTTTCTGTTTTATTTCCTTCTGTACGATAGTTTGGTAGAATGCAGAAACAAAACAATCCCTCAAATGCATGACACTCGTTTCTTCACTGCTAAAACTAGTTGGGTTCTTGTGACGTCTTTCGTTGTATTTGCTCTTAGACAACAGCTGTGGAGAGGCACAGTTTAAAAATAAATACGATTTAATGAATCAGTAAATCAACTCATGAACTGACCATTCCCTCGCTGTGCCACACGATGAAAAGCTTGAAAATCGGATCATTTTGGGACGTTCCGCTGCTCGGATGGCTTCGATTTATTGACGAGAGTCCGTTGTGTCGTTACTGCTTTGTTTTCCATTAAAACAAGCCCTGCCCCTTTTTGGAATTGGCTCCGCCTCTGTGCTGTTGGCCCCACCCCTTGGTCTAGCTTCGACAGCAGAATTGTTACCCAGTGTTGCACTTTGTAGTACACTGGTAGTGAAGTGTTATACCGTACCAGTTGTGGTGCCCTAGGTAGGGAGTAGGCAGCAAGGCAGCAATTTGACATGCGGCACCTTTTTGAGCACTTTGGTGGTTTTTAACCTTCTGCCAAGGGAGTGTTTTAGAACCATGTTGAGCACTTGATCTTTTATTAAACCTGGGTTAACTCAAGTTAGCTCTAAGCCCAGGTGAAACATCAGAAGCTGATGCTAATTAATTGCTCACAGCCTTGAATTAGCCCTAGCTTCCGCTTCCGACAGCAGGACCAATGAAATCGAGGTTTAAACTGTTCTGATTTTATCTGTAATTCCGAAGCTTTGTCGTTTAATAGCGAGTCTATCACTGTGAACAGTTACGTGTGGCGTACGTGTGAGATTCATCGTGTGGTTTCTTGTAGCCTGGTCTCCTGTAGCCAGAGGAAAAGAGCAATAGCGCCCCCTGTAGCCTCTGAACACAGTGCACACTGCAGCTGTTGTCAAAGTGAAATGCCATGCTACAGATACTAATGTACTCAATAACTGTACGTGGATGTATATTCATGAAATAAATGGGTTAAACGTGAGGTTTCTGGCTCTTTATTCTCTTTAGTCTTTGCTTTTATTTTAAACTTAATTTATTCTGGATAGATTTCATTACACACTGTAGGGTTTGTACACGTTCTGGAAAAGCAGGAGCGCTGGGAACACATTTTCCAGTCACCTTTTATTTAAAGTCCAACTACACTCAGGGTGACCTTTGTGGTGTAGTGGAGGTAATGCATTAAATGAAAAGATGCATTTATAAAACCTAGAGCAAGTATGTTACAATTATAAATCTGAATCTTATCCAGTTCAGGGCGGTGGTGGGTCTGGATCCTACCTTGGATCACTGGGTGCAAGATAGAAACACTGGAGGAGGTGCCAGTTCTTCACAGGGTGACACACACAATTGAGTCTCCTATCCACCTACCGACGTGTTTTTGGAGCATGGGCGGAAACCCACGCAGACACAGGGAGAACACACCACACTCCTCACAGACAGTCACCCGGAGGAAACCCACGCAGACACAGGGAGAACACACCACACTCCTCACAGACAGTCACCCGGAGGAAACCCACGCAGACACAGGGAGAACACACCACACTCCTCACAGACAGTCACCCGGAGGAAACCCACACAGACACAGAGAGAACACACCACACTCCTCACAGGTTACGTAGTGTAATCCCAGAGCAGCAAAGCTCTAGTCTCCCTATTACAACTAAACCTTCTGATGTTTAGGATCTGCTCCACAAGGGGCTGCTATTTCTCACATTCTCAGTCATTCACCATCTGCTCCACAAGGGGGTGTTTTGCATTCAAGACACTGCCCTTGTTATTTAAGCAAATGAGAACAGGAAAACAGGCCGATACGGTCTCTAATTAACAAAACATCCAAACTACAGGAGTTTTTAAACCCCTCAGTGTCACTGCAGAACCGAGAGCAGTCCACCGACCACAAACATGGACTAGAGGACAGAGCTACTGTCTCTGACTCTACATCTACAAGGTGGAGGTGGAGACATCTGAGGGACATTCCCTGTGTAGTTACGGTGTGTTTCCGCTGGGGGGCGGCAGTGATCATCAGCGCGGGCAGCAGTTCACAACAAACAGAAGAAGAGCTCGTGGAGCAGCTGGACGACTGTGCGCTCTCTGTCTCACTTTTATCTCTGTCTCTCTCTCTCTCTCTCTCTCTGTCTGTCCCTGTCTCTCTCTCTCTCTCTCTCTCTCTCTCTCTCTGTCCCCGATGGTGTCCCCGGTGCAGCAGCTCGTCCTCGCCTTCACCGCCGCAGTCTGTCTCTTTATCGTCGTTCCCCGGATGTTCAACATCAACAACAGCGGAGTGAGAGACGAGAGGACACCACGGAGAGGTGAGAGAGAGAGAGAGAGAGAGATGTGGAAAGATGGAGGGAGAGATAAAAGGGGAAGAGAGAGAGAGAGAGAGAGATGGGGAAAGAAGGACACGAAGAGAGAGAGTTAGAGCACATCCTGGTGAAAGAGAAATAAAAGCTTACAGAAAGGTAGAGAAAGAGGAGAGAGAATTCAGAGGTGAGTAACGATAGAGAGAAATATGAGTGAGAGAACACAGAGAAAGAGAAGACCGTGTGGAGGTAGATACAGAAGAAATAGAGAGATAATACAGAGTTAAAAAGGAGAAATGAAGAGTAGAGAGAGAGAGGACACAACACTGAGATAAAAACAGGGAACAGAGAGAGAGGCTCAGGTGGAAACAGTTGTTTATGAGGTTAGAGTTAACACCTGTTTTAATGTGACACACCTGGAGAGTCCCCTGATGACATCACACTGACCTGAGGTGCTGCTGTGTGTGTGTGTGTGTGTGTGGTTATACCGTGCTGTTGTGGTGGTGAAGTATACAGCACAGTACAGACACAGTGCACAGCAGCATGAGGGGCACGTGTACTGCCCCCTGTGGACAGGGTGGACTGGGTGGTCAGTGCCTGTGGGGGACGAGCAGGCCTCTCTTTGGACGGAGAAGACAGCAGCGTCGAGGTCCAGAGAAACGGAGACATGTCGCAGGACACAGACAACAACCACGCGCTGTGACTCAGACTGTTAAATCTTGAACAATACGATACTAAACAGCACATATTTAAAAAAAATCTTCTTCAGTGGATCTGGAGCCCACCAACACACACACTGTGAAACAAGACCTCTCCCCCCAGTCAGTTTCTGTGTGCTCTAAGTTATTAAACACATGATAAAACGAGTCGTTCTGATTCTGCTCCATTTCTGACATCAAGGGCAGAGACTTTAGAATGGCCCCGCCCCCTCGTCTGAGTCTGTCCAATCACAGCGCTGGACCCGTGTTTATGTGAGAGCACAAAGACGAGGTCAAACTCAGCAAAACAGACACAACGAGCGCGGAGAAATAAGAGCACTGAGTAAAAACGGAGAAGAAAGAGAACAGAGTGAAAACGGCTAAAAACCAGAGCTTCTGCTCCTCGCTCCTCACTGCTGTGCGCTCGGGGTCGGGGTGAACAGCGAGCGGCTCATTATCATTTAAAGGAACAGGTGCTGAAAGCGGGCGTTCTGAACAGGGGCTGTTTACACAGGGGGAGAACACTGCTGTGGGGCTCGTGGGGTTTGGACCAAAGCAGGTCACAGACGTTTCATTAAGATACAGTTATTTAAAGATAGGTAGCTCCTAAAGAATAGCTCTTTTAAATTGTGTGTGTGTAGGTCCTCCCTTGACCCCTGGGGCTCTGAAGGGCCCGCAGCATCAGGCGTACAGCAGTGTGGAGAACATGCAGCAGATGAAGAAGCTGATGGAGCAGGAGATGCGTTCAGATAAATACAAATCCAACAACAAGGGATACGTCTTCACCCTGATGCCCCTCTACGCCATCGGAGTCGGAATATTCGCCGCCTACAAGTTCCTTAAGGTACCAGCTTTTTTTAAATTTAAATTATGCAGCTGTATCTTTCACATTCCTCTGTTCCACCTTAAATTATGTGTTATATGTGTTCTGGTGCCTCCATTCCACCTTAAATGGTGCCTTATTTGCATTGGGGTATTGGGGTGGGGAGGGGTGACTACACACTCGGTGCTGGGGGGTGGATCTCTTTAACTGAGGTGCACACTGGGAGCAACTTTGCATGGACCTACCTCACTGTGGTGAACACAGAAAAAATAATAGGAGGTGGTGTATTGTTACACTCACACTGTGTGTGTGTGTGTGTGTGTGCTGGTTTAAACAGATAAAGTCTGCGGAGGATACACGGGCTCAGAAGGAGAAAGCAGCTCAAGGGATAAAGAAGTCAGAGGAGACGGGTGAGTTTTGAGGTTACGTTGGGGAATGGCGTGTGTTTGGGGTGTGTTTGGAGTTTTGGGGTGTATGGTGGACTTGTGAGCGGGGGGCAATCGTGTTGCTAAAAGACCTTGCTAAAATGCCCTCTACAGTGGCAAAAATGAGACAGTGTCCTATTGACTGCCCTTCATTTGGCAAATAATTACTGAGTGCCCTCTTTGGTGCCGTATTGCAGTAATTTATGACGATGTGCCTCTAGAGCAAGAAAAATCCATAATGCGTCTTAAGAAGTGCCCTGATATAGCTGCCCTTTAATACACAAGGGTGCGTTAGTAAGTGCCCTCTGTTGTGCCCCTCATTGGTTTGGGGTGTTTTTTGGAGTGTGTATTGGGGAGGATTTGGGGTGTGTATAGGGGAGGGGTTGGGGGGTGTATTGGGGTGTGTATTGGGGAGGGGTTGGGGTGTGTATTGGGGAGGGTTTGGGGTGAGTTTTAGGGAGGGGTTGGGGTGTGTTTTGGAGTGTGTATTGGGGAGGGGTTAGAGTGTGTATTGGGGAGGGTTTGGGGTGTGTATTGGGGAGGGTTTGGGGTGTGTTTTGGAGTGTGTATTGGGGAGGATTTGGGGTGTGTATTGGGGAGGGTTTGGGGTGTGTTTTGGAGTGTGTTTTGGGCAGGGGTTGGGGTGTGTATTGGGGAGAGGTTGGGGTGTGTATTGGGGAGAGGTTGGGGTGTGTATTGGGGAGAGGTTGGGGTGTGTTTTGGAGTGTGTATTGGGGAGGGGTTGCGGTGTGTTTTGGGGAGGGTTTGGGGTGTGTTTTGGAGTGTGTTTTGGGCAGGGGTTGGGGTGTGTATTGGGGAGGGGTTGGGGTGTGTATTGGGGAGAGGTTGGGGTGTGTTTTGGAGTGTGTATTGGGGAGGGGTTGCGGTGTGTTTTGGGGTGGGGTTGCGGTGTGTTTTGGGGTGGGGTTGCGGTGTGTTTTGGGGTGTGTGTGGGGAATGTTACGCAGCACTGTAACCGGGAGGGTCTGACCTCTACACTGGAAACCCTACAGAACATTTTTCTCTTGATTGTGAGGATGTTGTGTTGTGTTTGTGTAGAGACTCAGCTGAATGAACTGGAGCAGCGTTTGGCTCAAACCGAGAAGATGCTCAACTCCATCCTCACTCAACTCGACCCACTGACCAACTGGTGAGAAACACCACACACACACACACACACACACACACACACACACACACCTTCTAACACACGGCCTGAGAGCCACTTCGCCTCGGTTCAAAATGTCTGCATAGTACACACCCACTTTTCATCACCTGTCGGGTCCTCAGGCACTGGTTGGGCTCCTGAGCCGATGGTTGTACTTGGGGGTGGAGTTTGATGTTCACAGAGGACTCTCCCTTTAGTCAAATTTACCCAAACCCCACTGTGATGAATAAACTGCTGTAGGGTGAGTGAGGGTGAGGCTGCACTGCTGAATAATTAATGGACGGAGTTCAACGGAAAGCAGAATGGGCGGGGCTTAAAAGCTGTAGGCTGAATGGGCCTCTTAAAGCATATACTTAATATGTATTGGGAGTATTGATTATGTATTGACTTTTTATTGGTGATGCATTGATTACATAGGGTTTAATGATTATGTATTGAATATGTATTGATTATGTATCAGGATGCATTTTTATTGATTACAGAGGATATTGACTATGTATTGATCATGTATTAAAGTTGTATTGAGGATGTATTTGTAATTTATTGAAGATAAGCTTATTTTGGGGGTTGATTATTGAGGATGTATGGACTATGGATTTATTATGCATTGATTATTTATTGATTATGTATTAAGGATGTAATTAGTATGTATTGATTATGTGCTGAGATGCTGATTTAGCTGATTTCCTGTTGTCATGGTGACAGTGTGAAGTCGGTTGCTATGGAGCAGAAGAATGAGATCATGTCTCAGCTGCAGTGTATCCGAGACCTGATGAAGAAGAGAGGGATGCAGTGTCCACCCATCAACGCCACAGGTAAAGGTTTCTGTCTGAAAATAAATATTAAACACTGAAAGGAAACATGCGGCTCGTTGCTGTGGCGCTGTTCACACGGCCGTGACTACGGGCCTGAACAGGGAGGATATGGTTTGGTTCAGAAACATTTTCTAGACGCTCAGTTACAGGCAGTAGACCATCTGTTGCTATGCATACTTTGTCAGTCCCCTTATACACACTTGGGAACGTAATTTGGAGCCATTCAATGTGTTTCCACCAAAATAAAAAAGTTCATGATTCAGAAAAGTTGGTTTCCAGCTGCAACCAGAGAACAGTGGGTTCTTCAGCTGGAGCCTTGAGGGCGTCTGTGGGTGAGTGGAGAGATAAAGAAGCTCCAGAAAGAGCTCAGAGGCTGAAATAAAGCGTGATGGAGCAGTGGAGCTGGACGGTCGTTTACAGAGTGTGCATCACCTTCTTTTCTACACTCTTCTCTCTCTGTTCTCATTGTTCTTTCTGCTCTCTCCCTTTTCTTTCACTGCTATCACCTCTGTTCTGGGTGTTTTCTCACTGCTCTCACTTTGTTCTCACTGTTCTCTCCCTGCTCTCACTCTGTTCTCTCATTTCTCTCACCGTTCTCTCATTGTTTTCTCTCACTGTTCTCAGAGCTCTCTCACTTTTCTTTCACTGCTATCACTCTGTTCTCTCACTTTTCTCTGTGTTTCCTCATTGTTCTCTCCCTACTCTCACTCTGTTCTCTCATTTCTCTCACTGTTTTCTGTGTATTATTTCATTGTTCTCTCATTGTTCTCTAATTGCTCTCACTCTGTCCTCTCATTGTTCTCACTGTTCTCTCTCTGTTCTGTATCTCAGCAGATGACTCAGTTGCATCGTTTCCACATGTGTCTCATATCTCACTGTGATTTGACCACGCTGTAAACAGTGGATTAACCACGACTCTGTCCTGACTCTGTCCCTTTATCTCTGGCTCTGCAGCTGACTCAGACACAGCCCCACAAAAGCGCCGAGGCCCCTGTGAGGTCAAGGTCGTGCGTCTGTTGTTGCGGGAGATGTTCGTCGTCGCTCAGGGACGTGAGATTTTGTTTTCCATGCTGTGTCTTGTTTTCTCAGATGCCTCGTGTGAACGTAACCTGGACAACCTGATCGAGTCTCTGAGCGCCATGGAAACACTCAACGAGAAGAAAAAACACACCACTCGGCGGAACCAAACCGCTTCACACACACGTCACACTCCTCACACCGAGGCTGCAGAAGAGGAGGAGGAGGGAGACGGAGGAGAGGAGGAGGGTGGAGCGAGGGACGAAGAGCGGGCGGCCGAAGGAGGAGAGAGAGTGGAGAGAAGTGAAGATGAAGATGGGGATGAGTGTGAGAGCGACGGTAGCATGCCGTCTCTGGAGGAGCTGGAGGAGGAGGGCGTGGTCAGTAAAGCTCCAGACGAGCTGGGGGCGGGGCTTCGCAGACGGAACCGCCCAGATTGAGAGAGAGGAGGAGGTTAAAGCGGTAGTTTGATTAAAATCGGATTCTCCAGTCGGCTACAGATCAGTGGAGAGGTGTCTGAAGCCTGTTTTTACTTTTAGTTCCAAGGTTCATTTTTGATTCTGTTGCTGACCACAGACTTTAACATCTGGATATTTACAGTTTAACATCTGGATATTTACAGTTACACAGCACTGTGCCAATGTTTCAGGCGCCTGAGAAAATGAGATTTAAAAAGCTGTTTATCAGCAGTAAGAGTTTATTCACTCAAGAAAACAAACAAACACAAAATCACCCCTAATATCACAATAAACCCAGCGCCATCATTCCTCTGTGTGTGTGTGTGTGTGTGTGTGTGTGTGTGTGTGTGTGTGAAGGACAGCTGCTGTGTTCATGCAGTAACAACATCTGAAATAAGCATCACACCTTCAGAGAAACGCAATATTTATAATAATATTAATCTTAGGCGCCCAAGACTTTTGCACAGTGTTGTATTTTATTATTATTATTAATATTAATGCGGTAGTTGGGAGTTGTGGCGGACCCGGTCGGTTGATACCGGGCCAAAATAACTCCCAAATACAGCACGGGGAAGCAGCAGTAGAACAGCTCTAAAGTTTATAAATTATACCATTATTATTATGACAATTTAAAATATATTTTTAATATGACTTCATCACTGCACTCTCTGTGATGATCACTGTCTCTGTGTCTCTGGACCACAGTGAGGACAGAACCCTGACCCGCCGGACACACTGTGGACTTCTCCGTCCGCAGATTTGTGTAAGACCGGGTTTTCAGCTCGTACCGCTGCCAAAGCCCAGGTCCACTATCGTCTGTGGTCGTGAGAAGTTTGGGAGACTTTGGTCAAACGTCATCAGAAATATCATAGATTTAGACGAGACACGCGTCTGTCTTTTAGAACCATAATGGGCGCAAAGGACAGAGATTATTGTCTAATTGTGTCTACGCTGCCTCCCGGTTCAGGACCGAATCCAGTTTAAAGAGAATTGTCTGAATTTGGTTGTTTTTAAAACATTACAGGGCCTCGCACGCAGAGCGTAGTCAGACATCAGACAGACATCAGACAGACATTTATTTATTTGTAGAGCGCTTTTTACAACTGTCACAAAACAGCTTCACAGAATTCCGGTCAAACAGATATCAGACAGGCGAGACGCTCATCAGACAGGCGAGACGCTCATCAGACAGGCGAGACGCTCCTCAGGCAGGCGAGACGCTCATCAGACAGACACAAGACAGGCAAGACACTTATCAGACAGATATTAGTTAGGAGAGACACTCATGACCCAGAAAAGGCACTCATCAGACAGATATCAGACAGGCAAGACACTCATCAGACAGACGAGACAATTATCAGACAGACACCAGACAGAGGTAACACTCATCAGACAGATATCAGACAGAAGAGACACTCATCAGACAGACGAGACAATTATCAGACAGACACCAGACAGACGAGACACTCATCAGACAGGCAAGACACTGATCAGACAGACGAGACAATTATCAGACAGACACCAGACAGACGAGACACTCATCAGACAGATATCAGACAGAAGAGACACTCATCACACAGACGAGACAATTATCAGACAGACACCAGACAGAGGTAACACTCATCAGACAGATATCAGACATCATACATGCCTCAGCTGGACATCCTATAGATTTCAGACAGACCTTAGACACACAGAAGACAGGCGTCAGACACAAACACACATCAGACACTAAAGATGTCTCTAAGGATGTAAAACATTGTGAGAAATTTGGAGAATCAGTTTTTTTAACAAACTACTCGCTTTAAACTTCAACACACAGGATGTTTATTTATTGATTGATTGATTTCTATGTCTCTGTCCCGCTGTTTCATCGGACAGTCGGCGCATGGCTTCGACGCCAGCTTCGTTTCTCTCACGGTTCGTTGGTTTTAAATCAAAGAAAGGAGCAAGAATTTATTTTTTACATTTATCAAAGAGATTATTATTATTTTAAAGTGAAGCTCCTGTGTGACGAAGAATCAAACTGCTTCCCTTTTCCTTCAAGGACCAGTTGCTCCACAGTGGGTCTAGAGCAGAGTCTGATGCGTCCAGGCCACTAGGGGTCAGTGTAACGACTTGTTAATAACGTGAAGAAGACTCTGGAGAAAACGGCTGACTGCTCTTTTCATCTTTTTTAATAAACAGCTTTAGTAAACCTGTGTTTTTGTTTTGAACGGCTGCCGGAGGAAGGTCTGGATGCACGCGCTGCGCATGTTTTCGGGAATGGTTTTGTTAATTATTCGGGTAATGTGCATGTTTAGGTGAATGACAATCATTAAGATTTGATTTCCTGATGTAGTCTACCTCATTAAAGCCTTTAAAGATTAAAGAGAAGGTTAAAGTGCATGTGGAAGCTCTAAACATAAAACTACACACGAATTATGTCCAAATCCTCAGACTTTATTTAAATTCACATTGTTTCTGTTGCGTTCTGTTTACATTTTGTGTGAATTATTTTTGTAGAATCGTAAATTTACTGTTAATTCTGTTGAATTCTTTATAAATATTTTGAATGTTATTATTTTAGGTGTTAAATTCTGTTTATTATAAAATACGTCTGATTTGTTTTCACATTCTGCACAAACCCTGCTGTAAATCCACGCATCTCCCATTAATCCGAATAAATCAGATTTAACATTAGATCAGTTTCAACAACAAACCTCTCCGAGCTGAGATTCTGAAACGTAAAAACTCATTTTAAATATCAGTTTTTTTATCTGGTCATTGTTTTGTTTGTTTTTTTTCTTGAGATTTTCAAGAACCATCATTATTGCTTTTCCTGATATATGTCTGTCTCTGTCTCTCTGTCTCTCTCTCTGTCTCTTTCTCTCTCTCTCTCTCTTTGTCTCTCTCTCTCTCTGCCTCTGTCTCTCTCTCTCTGTCTTTCTCTCTCTCTCTGTCTTTGTCTGTCTCTCTCTCTCTGTCTTTCTCTCTCTCTCTGTCTTTGTCTGTCTCTCTCTCTGTCTCTCTCTCTTTGTCTCACTCTCTCTCTCTCTGCCTCTGTCTCTCTCTCTGTCCCCCCCCCCCTCTGTGTTATTATTTTAAACGTTTTGTGTTCAGAGTTAAAACTGTTTATTGAAAAATGCCTTAAATAAAATAAAAGCATTAACACGTCACTCAGCACCGACTTCTAGTTTATGACCAATTTAAAGAAACAGCTCGTTTATTACAGACAGACAGACAGATAGACAGACACACAGACAGACAGATAGATAGATAGATGGCAGATAGACAGATGTAAATGATTGATATTTAGTCAGTAACCCACAGAAGCTCACATTGTGTCCAGTAAATTGCGGAATGTCAGTGGTCATGCTGTAAACACTCAGGTATTTATTCCTCTCTCCTCTCTCTGTGTGTGTGTGTGTGAGAGAGAGAGAGAGAGAGAGAGAGAGAGAGAGAGAGAGAGAGAGAGAGAGAGAGAGAGAGAGAGAGAGAGAGAGAGAGAGAGAGAGAGAGAGAGAGGTTTGTGTGGTGTGTAGTTCTATAGAGGCTCCAGTAGGTGGCGCCAGAGTCTAGGTTTCTGCTGTGCTCCAGCTGGAGGAGACGCAGCTGTGGTCAGATTACTCCTCTTTAAATTACACTTCACTCTGACTCATGTCTCCCTCGGTCTCGACTGAGACTTCACGGGTCTGTCCCAAACCCCACAGAGCGCCCTGAGCAGGCGGTGACTCCGTAGGCCGCAGCGTTTAGACCGAGGTCTGTCCTCGTGGCTGTAGTTAGAGGGTGATGACGTCACGGCTCGGTCCCACCCACTGCACGCGACCTGTGTTTACTGGGCAGTGTATCTACGTGTCGGGAGAGCACGCACTATGTACAACGCTCTCTAAGCGTCAGAAACAGATCAGAGCCCAGAAAAGCAAGAGCTCCATATTCTCCACAGAGTGGGTCCCCCACATGTAATGGTTAGAGGGGCGGGGTTGGGAGTGGAAGGTCGCAGAAAAGTAAGACAGTGTTGTGGTGGAAGAAAAGTCTGTGGAGAAAACAACTGAGCACTCCATTCAAACCAGGACCGGAGTCATGGGGGATCGGGTCATTGATTCTGGAGTGATTGATTATTACTGATCAACTGATCTCTCTCTTGCTCCCTCTCACTATTTCTCTCTATTTCTCCATTATTCTTTCTCTAGTTTTTCTCTGTCTTTTTCTGTCACTCTATTTCTCTCTCTCTGACTCTCACTCTTCTATTTCTCAATCTCTTGCTATTTCTCTCTTTTTCTCACTATTTCTCTTTCTGTGATTTCTCTATCACTGTTTCTCTCAATTTCTCTTTATATGGCCCCTCTCTCTCTCTCTCTCTCTCTCTCTCTCTCACCATTTTTCTCTCAATTTCTCACTATTTCTCTCACTCCATTACTCTTTCTCCAGTTTTTCTCTCTTTTTCTCTGACTCTCACTCTTTTTCTATTTCTCATTCTCGTCCTATTTCTCTCCTTTTCTCACTCTATTTCTCTTTCTGTGGTTTCTCTCTTGCTGTCATTGAATTTATTTCTCCCTCAATCTCAGTTTCTCTCAATTTCTCGTTCTCTTGTTCCTCTCTCTCGCTCGCTCTCTCTCTCTCTCGCTCTCTCTCTCGGTCCTCGTTGGCGCGCGCCCTCTCTCCCTCTTTCATTCCGTGCTGCTCCTCTCTTCGCGCGCGCGTCATGCCTCTCTCCACCGCCTCTTCTCCTCTTTCTCCTCTTTCTTCTTTTTCTCTTTCTTCCTCTCCTCTTTCTTCTTCATCCTCTTCTTTTCCGGGGCAGCGATGGGGAAGCTCGAGGACAACAACAACACAAACAGCTTCACGGGCACGCGCGTCAACGTAAACCTCAACCACTGCGCGAGCGTCGTCAGCGGCGGCGGCGGCGGCGGCAACAACGAGCGCATCATCCTGAACGTCGGCGGCACGCGGCACGAGACCTACAGGAACACGCTGCGCACGCTCCCGGGCACGCGCCTGGCCCTGCTGGCGTCCGAGTTACCTGCGTCCGCGTGCGCCGTGACGGGGACAGGTAACAGTAACCACCTTCATCACCACCATCCTCCTCCTCATCCATATCAACAGCATTATCAGCAGCATGCGCTGGAGAACCTCCAGAACCAGAACCAGGTGCAGCTCCAGGTACAGCTCCAGCATCAGCACGTGCGCTCCCGGTCCAACGACGAGTTCTCGCGCGCGCACAACGAGTTCTTCTTCGATCGCCACCCCGGGGTGTTCGCCTACGTGCTGAACTACTACCGCACCGGGAAGCTGCACTGCCCCGCGGACGTGTGCGGACCTCTGTTCGAGGAGGAGCTCAGCTTCTGGGGCATCGACGAGACGGACGTGGAGCCCTGCTGCTGGATGACCTACCGCCAGCACCGCGACGCCGAGGAGGCGCTCGACGTCTTCGACATGAACGCGCTCGGTGGAGGCGGTGGCGGCGGGGGGGACGGGGACGGCCAGGACGGAGACGACCCGCGGGAGCACGCGGAGCAGCGCGAGCACACCGACAGGGAGCGAGAGCTGGGATGGAGGAGGTGGCAACCCATCATCTGGAACCTGTTTGAGGATCCGTACTCTTCACGTGCAGCACGGGTAAGAAAGCGCTCACCTCTACCTCTGCACACCTAGACACACAGGTTTACCTGTGCACACCTGGACACACACCATTATATGTGCCCATCTGTGCACACACCTGTATCTGTACACATTCCTCACCATAACCTGTACACACCTGGGGACTCACTGTACACACCTGAACCTGCACACATACCCATTTACTCCTAGTGACACACCTGTACCTCTACACACCTCAGCACTTTATTTGTATTCATCTGGGCAGATACATGTAGACACACCTGTCCAACAGGTGGAAAAAGAGCATTTAGCAGTTATACCTGTACTGCGCCTGTCCAACAGGTGGAGGCCGAGTTCATTGTTGCAGATATGCACCTGTAGCTGTACGTCACCTGTCCAACTTGTAGAGACAGAAAGGACAGTGTTCAGTTTATTGTTTTTGAACATTCGTCTAGCACAGGTGTGCACCTCAAGCTGTGGAACACCTGTCCTGAGGTTTAATTTAATCTTATTTCATTATGTTTTACTCAGCCATCTTTGCAGTATTTGTAGGTAGGCATCTGTACCTGTAGGGCACCTTTCCAACAGACCTTTGCAGCATGGTTCAACAAGGTCAACTCATTGTAGGTCACCTGTCCAACAGGTGGATACAGAGAGGACAGTGTGCAGTTATATATTTGTGAATTCAGGTGTGCACCTGCAGCTTTAGGACACCTGTCCTGCAGGGCGAGCAACAGTGTGGTTTAGTTTTGCTTTGGTGTGTTTCCTCCCAGGTGTTTTGCTCTATTGTTTTACCTCAGGTGTGCACCTCTACCTGTAATACACCTGTCCAACAGGTGCAGACATAGAGAAGAAAGTGCAGCAATGCATCCAGTTTACTTCCTCTTCTTAAGTGTTACAGGTGTGGCTCAGGTGGGCAGTGGGACCACTTGGAATTAACCTCATTACATGTTAAGTTTGTGCTTTCTTTTTCTACTTTAACCCAACAGCGGTAGAACTACATGGACCAATAGAATGAAATGCTCTTGAGCAGCTGCACATGAGTTTAACGTCACCATGCTCAATGCCAATGGTGGACTATAGAGGTATAAAGTCCCTCAGCACTGAGCTGTGGAGCAGTGGAAGTGTTCTCTGTCCTCACTAATAATAATATTGCTGAATACCATCAAATTCTCACAGCAACATTCTTGAAAATGTTGCTGCCAAGGGTTCTTGGAGCAGTGCCATAGAGGAACCACTTTTGGTTCCATAAAGAACCATTGCTGATAAGATTTAAACTGGTGAACAACCTTTATGTGGAGTGAAGGTTCTTTAAAAGGTTCTTCACACTCACACAGCTCTAAAACCAAAGTGAGTTCTGAGGCGCCGCTTAAGACTTTACAGCACCTTTATTTTTAAGAGTGAGTGTTTTAACTTTGTGCTAGTTTTTGTTGGTTTTGTTTAAATAAATTCCCCCCAAATCGGGTGCTGGACAGGGTTGTGGTGGACAGTGGACACAGTGTTGGACAGCATTATGTTGGACCGTGTTGTGGTGGACAGTGGACACAGTTTTGGACAGTGTTATGTTGGACAGTGTTGTGGTGGACAGTGGAAACAGTTTTGGACAGTGTTGTGGTGGACAGTGGACACAGTGTTGGACAGTGTTGTGGTGGACAGTGGAGACAGTGTTGGACAGTGTTGTGGTGGACAGTGGACACAGTGTTGGACAGTGTTGTGGTGGACAGTGGAGACAGTGTTGGACAGTGTTGTGGTGGACAGTGGAGACAGTGTTGGACAATGTTGTGGTGGACAGTGGAAACAGTGTTGGACAGTGTTGTGTTGGACAGTGTTGTGGTGGACAGTGGACACAGTGTTGGACAGTGTTGTGGTGGACACAATGGACACAGTGGTGGACAGTGTTGTGGTGGACACAGTGGTGGACAGTGTTGTGGTGGACAGTGGACACAGTGTTGGACAGCGTTGTGGTGGACAGTGGACAGTGTTGGACAGTGTTGTGGTGGACAGTGGACACAGTGTTGGACAGTGTTGTGGTGGACAGTGGAGACAGTGTTGGACAGTGTTGTGGTGGACAGTGGAGACAGTGTTGGACAATGTTGTGGTGGACAGTGGAAACAGTGTTGGACAGTGTTGTGGTGGACAGTGGACACAGTGTTGGACAGTGTTGTGGTGGACACAATGGACACAGTGGTGGACAGTGTTGTGGTGGACACAGTGGTGGACAGTGGACACAGTGTTGGACAGTGTTGTGGTGAACAGTGGATACAGTGTTGGACAGTGTTGTGGTGGACAGTGGGCACAGTGTTGGACAGTGTTGTGGTGGACAGTGGACACAGTGTTGGACAGCGTTGTGGTGGACAGTGGATGCAGTGTTGGACAGCGTTGTGGTGGACAGTGGATACAGTGTTGTGGTGGACAGTGGATACAGTGTTGGACAGCGTTGTGGTGAACAGTGGATGCAGTGTTGGACAGTGTTGTGGTGGACAGTGGACACAGTTTTGGACAGCGTTGTGGTGGACAGTGGACAGTGTTGTGGTGGACAGTGGATACAGTGTTGGACAGCGTTGTGGTGGACAGTGGATACAGTGTTGGACAGTGTTGTGGTGGACAGTGGATACAGTGTTGGACAGCGTTGTGGTGAACAGTGGATGCAGTGTTGGACAGTGTTGTGGTGGACAGTGGATACAGTGTTGGACAGTGTTGTGGTGGACAGTGGACAGTGTTGTGGTGGACAGTGGGCACAGTGTTGGACAGTGTTGTGGTGGACAGTGGACACAGTGTTGGACAGCGTTGTGGTGGACAGTGGATGCAGTGTTGGACAGCGTTGTGGTGGACAGTGGATACAGTGTTGTGGTGGACAGTGGATACAGTGTTGGACAGCGTTGTGGTGAACAGTGGATGCAGTGTTGGACAGTGTTGTGGTGGACAGTGGACACAGTTTTGGACAGCGTTGTGGTGGACAGTGTTGTGGTGGACAGTGGACAGTGTTGTGGTGGACAGTGGATACAGTGTTGGACAGCGTTGTGGTGGACAGTGGATACAGTGTTGGACAGTGTTGTGGTGGACAGTGGATACAGTGTTGGACAGCGTTGTGGTGAACAGTGGATGCAGTGTTGGACAGCGTTGTGGTGGACAGTGGATACAGTGTTGGACAGTGTTGTGGTGGACAGTGGATACAGTGTTGGACAGCGTTGTGGTGAACAGTGGATGCAGTGTTGGACAGTGTTGTGGTGGACAGTGGACACAGTTTTGGACAGCGTTGTGGTGGACAGTGTTGTGGTGGACAGTGGACACAGTTTTGAACAGTGTTGTGGTGGACAGTGGACACAGTGTTGGACAGTGTTGTGGTGGACAGTGGACACAGCGTTGAAAAGTGTTGTGGTGGACAGTGGACACAGCGTTGAACAGCGTTGTGATGGACAGTTTTGTGGTGGACAGTGGATACAGTGGTGGACAGTGTTGTGGTGGACAGTGGACACAGTGTTGGACAGTGTTGTGGTGAACAGCGGATACAGTGTTGTGGTGGACACAGTGTTGGACAGTGGATAGAGTGTTGGACAGTGTTGTGGTGGACAGTGTTGGACAGTGTTGTGGTGGACAGTGGACACAGTTTTGGACAGTGTTATGTTGGACAGTGTTGTGGTGGACAGTGGAGACAGTTTTGGACAGTGTTGTGGTGGACAGTGGACACAGTGTTGGACAGTGTTGTGGTGGACAGTGGAGACAGTGTTGGACAGTGTTGTGGTGGACAGTGGACACAGTGTTGGACAGTGTTGTGGTGGACAGTGGAGACAGTGTTGGACAGTGTTGTGGTGGACAGTGGAGACAGTGTTGGACAATGTTGTGGTGGACAGTGGAAACAGTGTTGGACAGTGTTGTGTTGGACAGTGTTGTGGTGGACAGTGGACACAGTGTTGGACAGTGTTGTGGTGGACACAATGGACACAGTGGTGGACAGTGTTGTGGTGGACACAGTGGTGGACAGTGTTGTGGTGGACAGTGGACACAGTGTTGGACAGCGTTGTGGTGGACAGTGGACACAGTGTTGGACAGTGTTGTGGTGGACAGTGGACACAGTGTTGGACAGTGTTGTGGTGGACAGTGGAGACAGTGTTGGACAGTGTTGTGGTGGACAGTGGAGACAGTGTTGGACAATGTTGTGGTGGACAGTGGAAACAGTGTTGGACAGTGTTGTGGTGGACAGTGGACACAGTGTTGGACAGTGTTGTGGTGGACACAATGGACACAGTGGTGGACAGTGTTGTGGTGGACACAGTGGTGGACAGTGGACACAGTGTTGGACAGTGTTGTGGTGAACAGTGGATACAGTGTTGGACAGTGTTGTGGTGGACAGTGGGCACAGTGTTGGACAGTGTTGTGGTGGACAGTGGACACAGTGTTGGACAGCGTTGTGGTGGACAGTGGATGCAGTGTTGGACAGCGTTGTGGTGGACAGTGGATACAGTGTTGTGGTGGACAGTGGATACAGTGTTGGACAGCGTTGTGGTGAACAGTGGATGCAGTGTTGGACAGTGTTGTGGTGGACAGTGGACACAGTTTTGGACAGCGTTGTGGTGGACAGTGGACAGTGTTGTGGTGGACAGTGGATACAGTGTTGGACAGCGTTGTGGTGGACAGTGGATACAGTGTTGGACAGTGTTGTGGTGGACAGTGGATACAGTGTTGGACAGCGTTGTGGTGAACAGTGGATGCAGTGTTGGACAGTGTTGTGGTGGACAGTGGATACAGTGTTGGACAGTGTTGTGGTGGACAGTGGACAGTGTTGTGGTGGACAGTGGGCACAGTGTTGGACAGTGTTGTGGTGGACAGTGGACACAGTGTTGGACAGCGTTGTGGTGGACAGTGGATGCAGTGTTGGACAGTGTTGTGGTGGACAGTGGATACAGTGTTGTGGTGGACAGTGGATACAGTGTTGGACAGCGTTGTGGTGAACAGTGGATGCAGTGTTGGACAGTGTTGTGGTGGACAGTGGACACAGTTTTGGACAGCGTTGTGGTGGACAGTGTTGTGGTGGACAGTGGACAGTGTTGTGGTGGACAGTGGATACAGTGTTGGACAGCGTTGTGGTGGACAGTGGATACAGTGTTGGACAGTGTTGTGGTGGACAGTGGATACAGTGTTGGACAGCGTTGTGGTGAACAGTGGATGCAGTGTTGGACAGCGTTGTGGTGGACAGTGGATACAGTGTTGGACAGTGTTGTGGTGGACAGTGGATACAGTGTTGGACAGCGTTGTGGTGAACAGTGGATGCAGTGTTGGACAGTGTTGTGGTGGACAGTGGACACAGTTTTGGACAGCGTTGTGGTGGACAGTGTTGTGGTGGACAGTGGACACAGTTTTGAACAGTGTTGTGGTGGACAGTGGACACAGTGTTGGACAGTGTTGTGGTGGACAGTGGACACAGCGTTGAAAAGTGTTGTGGTGGACAGTGGACACAGCGTTGAACAGCGTTGTGATGGACAGTTTTGTGGTGGACAGTGGATACAGTGGTGGACAGTGTTGTGGTGGACAGTGGACACAGTGTTGGACAGTGTTGTGGTGAACAGCGGATACAGTGTTGTGGTGGACACAGTGTTGGACAGTGGATAGAGTGTTGGACAGTGTTGTGGTGGACAGTGTTGGACAGTGTTGTGGTGGACAGTAGACACAGTTTTGGAGAGCATTGTGGTGGACAGTGGACACATTGTTGGACAGCGTAGTGGTGGACAGTGTTGTGGTGGACAGTGGAGACAGTGGTGGACAGTGTTGTGGTGGACAGTGGACAGTAGAGACTCAGATTTTTCTTCAGTGTCGGTGCGTCTCCAACTCACTCCCAGTGTTTTTTTCCCTCTCCTCCTCCAGCAGCTCTTCCTCCGTCTACAGAGTCTCTGTGGAGGACAGTGGACATCTCACTTTAGTGTGTGTCCCTAACAGCGTCCTGTACGTCCCTCTCCACCACCCCCTTCTCCAAACTACGGTCCAACACCAGCCCTGTGTCCCTCACCGTCTCCTGTCCTCACTTTCTGTGAGGGGCTTTTAGAGGAGGACGTCTGCTTCCATTCACATTCACCTCCACTGTCCCCTGCTCTGATTCCCACCAGAAAACTTTCCATCTCTGAATGTTGGAAGATGGTGGATTTCTCCTGTAATTAGAGTAGATTTAGAGTGGTATTGTTCATTAACAGTAATTTATCACCATGTTTTTATTCAGTTAGACAGATGTGTGTGTGTGCGTGTGTGTGTGTGTACATTTATAACCACATCACCCTCTCATGACTCAGACGTCAGACTGTGTGTGTGTGTGCGCGCGTGCCGCCACTTTAGAGGTTAACACACACACACACTCCTGGCTGAGGATGCTGCTCGGTCCGTTCCCATGGCAACAGCATCGCTCATCACCGCCTTCATTCAGAGCCCAGGAACAAAGAGCAGTGCTGTCTTTGGGTAAAACAGAGTTTAAAAACAGGGTTTATAAAGCGTTAATGGACTGAAATGGTCATTTATAAATGTAAACACACCCCTGTTCACCACAGCTGCTGGAGCAGAGTGAAGTGTGTGTGTGTGTGTGTGGGTGAGGGATGTTTGTTGTTTTGATATAATTGTGAATACCAGATGTCCTCCCAAGGATTGGAACATTTTGGGGACGTTTTGGTGGTCTTCACAATTGTTAATTATTCATTCATTCATTGTCTATAACCCTTATTCAGTTTAGGGAGGTGCTGGGTCTGGAGCCTACATGGAATCACAGGGTGCAAGGCAGGAACACACTTGGAACACACAGGGCGACACACACTCACACAGTCACTCACACGCTCACACCTATAGAGACTTTTGAGTCTCCAATCCACCTACCAACGTGTGTTTGGGAGCGTGGGAGGAAACCGGAGTACCCGGAGGAAACACACGCAGACACAGAGAGAACACACCACACTCCTCACAGACAGTCACCCGGAGGAAACCCACGCAGACACAGAGAGAACACACCACACTCCTCACAGACAGTCACCCGGAGGTGTATACTTTTATGTTTAAGTGGTGCTATCTTTTCTAAAGTAGATCGACAGGTATTTTCTAGGTAATCAGTTAGTACATCTAGGTCCATTGGGTCTGATGGAGTTGGAACTGGTGTCGATAGTTCTGGTAGGTTTTCTATAAATTGTAGGGCTGTAGATGGTTTTATTATACGCCTTGTAGAATAGCTAGGGTTACATATATTATGGCTAAGACGTAGCTCATGTGAAATTAAGTAATGGTCGGAGATTGCTGAGGATTGCGGTAAGATATTGATTTTGTCAATGTTAAGACCTAGTGTCAGAACTAAGTCTAAAGTGTGGCTGCAGTAGTGTGTAGGCCCTGTTACATTTTGAGTAATACCAATAGAGTCTAAGATTGAGGTAAATGCCTTTTTTAGTGGGTCACTTTCCTTCTCAAAATGGATATTGAAATCTCCTACAATTATAACTTTATGATTGCACACCGCTAGGTTTGTAGCAAAATCGCTGAATTCTTTCTGAAATTCTAAGTAAGGCCCTGGTGGTCTGTAAATGTTGCATAATAAAAATGCGTCCTTTTTTGTGACCGGATTTGTAATAATAGTGGAGAGAACCTCAAAAGAAGAGAAGGTGTCACATTGTTTAAGACTAATTTCTAGGGTATTTTGGTAAATTACACATACTCCACCTCCTTTGCCTGATATTCTTGGGCTATGTGCATAATTATAGCCTAGGGGGGTGGCTTCATTTAGTGCTAAATATTCATTTGGTCTAACCCACGTTTCCGTGAGACAGAAAACATTGAATTTATGATCACTTATAATATCATTTACGATGAGTGCTTTTGAGTTTAGTGATCTTATGTTGAGTAACCCAAATTTTAGTTCTGAGGTGTTGCTGCTAGGTGTTGTGTATGATTTAATATTGATTAGGTTGCTGAAACCGGCTGATTTTGTTTTTCTACTTTTACATTTAGTTCGGGGGAAAGACACAGTCTCGATACAGTTGAACCTGGGTGAGGCCTCAAGACAGTTCGCAGACGGTCGGTTTAGCCTGTCTGTCTGTGGCCTGGTCCTGGCTCTGGATTGTCAGCAACTATCTACACTACTCTGCTGACTAACTAAAAGACTATGTGCTATGCTGCAAGAAAGTAAGGCAGCACCCTCCCGCGTGAGGTGGATACCATCCCTACCTATAAGACCAGGCTTGCCCTCAAAACGTAACCTATTGTCTATAAAGCCCACTTGATTTTTGGAACATCACTTGGACATCCAGCAGTTTAATGCCCAAAGTCTGCTGTAAGCTTCGTCGCCACGCCACATTGGTATGGGGCCAGAGCAGATTACGGCATCGGACATTGTCTGGGCCAGTTTAATCACCTCTGTAATATTACCCTTAGTTACCTCAGACTGCTGCAGACGAATATAATTGGCCCCTACATGAATGACTACCCTCGAATATCTCCTATTAGCTAACAGTCTTAGGTTGCCACTAATATCCGGCGCTCTGGCTCCCGATAAACAGCTAACTGTTACTGCCGGCGCCCCTAAAGGAGTAGCTAATTTCACGTGTCGAACAATAGAGTCTCCTATAACCAGAGCACTCTTAACAGGCTCCTCAGCGGGTGCTTCGCTGAGCAGGGCAAACCTGTTTGACACGCGAATCGGAGGAGCGTGGTGTCCCGGTGGGCTAGCTTTGGCCTCAGCGTTAGCATCAGCCTTAGCTTTCCGGCTATGCTAACTTAGGGAGCTAAGGCACCCGGAGTTGTTAACACTGAATCTCACTGTTTATCCCTTAACAATAATAAGCTCCGGATGCGCACTTCTAACTGGTCCACTTTATCCACCAGAGAGCTAACTAGCTGACACTTAGTACAAACACAACCACTATCTTTATCACTAGAGGTGGAAAAGGGGGTTAAACTAAATATGCCACACTCTGAGCAGGCAAAACAGCCAGTAGTAGCCATGGAATTGCAGGTACTTACCGCTTGTAGTTGATTTTAGTAACTTACACCAAGAACGTTACTCCAGGGTCCGGTGGCAGTTTTAGTGCCTCTGTAATGAATATTCCTGCGGAGACAATCTAAAAGATAGATCTATGGATGGTTAGTAGGTTATAGAAACAGATATAATTATAGAAATAACAGTAGAAACGAGTAAACAGGAAATCCTGAGCGATCAAAACAGCTTCTAAATGGGTACAGGAACAGCCAAACGGGTTGAGTGACCACACTCCTCACAGACAGTCACCCGGAGGAAACCCACACAGACACAGAGAGAACACACCACACTCCTCACAGACAGTCACCCGGAGGAAACCCACGCAGACACAGGGAGAACACACCACACTCCTCACAGATAGTCACCCGGAGGAAACCCACGCAGACACAGGGAGAACACACCACACTCCTCACAGACAGTCACCTGGAGGAAACCCACGTAGACACAGGGAGAACACACCACACCCCTCACAGACAGTCACCCGGAGGAAACCCACACAGACACAGGGAGAACACACCACACTCCTCACAGACAGTCACCCGGAGGAAACCCACACAGACACAGGGAGAACACACCACACCCCTCACAGACAGTCACCCGGAGGAAACCCACACAGACACAGGGAGAACACACCACACTCCTCACAGACAATCACCCGGAGGAAACCCACACAGACACAGGGAGAACACACCACACTCCTCACAGACAGTCACCCGGAGGAAACCCACGTAGACACAGGGAGAACACACCACACCCCTCACAGACAGTCACCGGGAGGAAACCCACACAGACACAGGGAGAACACACCAAACTCCTCACAGACAGTCACCCGGAGCGGGACTAGAACCCACAACCTCCAGGACCCTGGAGCTGTGACAGAGACACCACCTGCTGCACCACCGTGACACCCTAGTGTCATTTAGCAGTTAAACAGTAATCATTATTTTAATGAACAGACCTCACAAGTACGGACTAACAGAGGTGTGTGTGTGTGTTTGTGTGTGTGTGTGCATATTCAGAGCTGAGATCATTAGAACTAATAGATTCTTAAAATTCCATCAAAGCACATTATGTTTAAAGGAACACTAGGTATTATTTTACTTTAAAATTCCAGCTTCACAAGCATTGTGATGCTCCACTGAGCTGTAATAATGAGAACAGAGCCTCTGCGTCCCCTACTGTCCAAACTGTACAGGGTTAAACTAAGGGGAGAGTTGAGAGTGGAGGAAAAAAAGAGTCTATTAAATGGAACGTGCTGATTGGTTGGAGATGGTAGATTGATGTGATGGTGTAAAAAGTGTGTTGCTGCAGTGCATTAGAGGCTGTTGCTTCACCCCCTGTGTTTAAGGTGGAGTCTGGGGGCGGATAAAATAAAACCTCAGTGTAATGTTTTTAAACGGAACATGGAGGAGGGGCACACATGGATAAATAACGTGGGTGAAGTGTGGTGTATGTATGAAGGGTGTCTAGAGTAAGACTGTGATAATGAACGCGATTTTTGAATGTGATTTTTAAGGAGGTACTGAGTGATATGTGCCCTGTGAAGGACTGGCGCCCCCTCCAGGGTGTATTCCCGCCTTGCGCCCGATGATTCCAGGTAGGCTCTGGACCCCCGGCGACCCTAAATTGGATAAGCGGTTACAGATAATGGATGGATGGATGAGTGGTATGTGATGTTTTAAGGTGGCATTGAATGGGATACAGTGTTTTTAAGGTGGTATCGAGTTAAATGTGGTGTTTTTAGTGTGGTTTTAAGTGAAAGGTTGTGTTTTTAAGGTGGTATTGTGTGAGATGTGGTGTTTTTAAGGTGGTATAGAGAGAAACATGGTGTTTTAAAAGTGGAATTGAGTGAAAGGTTGTGTTTTTAAGGTGGTATTGGGTGAGATGTGGTGTTAGTGAAATGTAGTGAAAAGTGATGTGTTTATACAGAGAGTATTGTGGTGGTTTTCTGGAACATGGCACAGCCGTAGTGATATATTTGGACATCCTGAGACTGTGAGCCGTCACGTGACTCTGTAACCAGTTCCTTAGAATATTCATGAGTACACACACACACACATACACAAGAATAAATAACACACACAAACTTACAAGAATAAACACCACACACACACACCCACACACACTTACAAGAATAAACAACACACACACACACACCACACACACACACACACACCTACAAGAATAAATAACACACAAACACAAACACTTACAATAATAAACACCACGCACACACACACAAATACACACTTACAAGGATAAATAACACACACACACACAAACACTTAAAATAATACACACCACACACACACACACTTAAAAGTATAAACAACACGCACACTACACACATACACACACACACTTACAAGAATAAACAACACACACACACACACACACACCTACAAGAATAAATAACACACAAACACAATAATAAACATCACACACACATGCATGCACACACACACATGAATTGACAACACACACACCAAACACACACTTAAAAGTATAAACAACACACACGAACTACACACACAAACAAACACACTTACGAGAATTAACAACACACACACATCTCACACACTCACACACACACACACTTACAAGAATAAACACCACACACACACACACACAAACACAGGAATAAACACCACACACACACACACATACACTAACAAGATTAAAGTCTGGATTTAAACTGGAGGGGAGGTTTAAGATGGAAGGCGTATCCAAGAAGAACCTGTCATGGTTCTGGCCACTGAATTTACAGGTTCTGGAACACAACGGTTAAATTCTTTCAGGAGTGTGTTCCTGAACGTCATGATTTTTGTTCTGATGCTGGAAATAGATCAGACGTAGATGAGCGTGAGTTGCATTTAACTGTAAATGTAAAGTGTCTGTGATGTGAGATCCTTCAGTAAATTCACGCTCCTCTCTCGGTTTGACTCTGTGGCGGATGTTACCGCTCTGTGTACAGTCCCTAGGTGTGGAGTGATATGATTGGGGTTCAGAGGGTAATAACACAGTAGTTATACGGCAATAAGAGTGAATAGTCATTACATGTGATTTGAGTGGTGTAATATTGTGTGAGTCACTCTCTCAGAGCTGACATTCCACCACCGCTGTGAAAACGCTCTCCATTAAACTGAAGCCCTCTCCACCACGGAGTCTATTACACACAGATCAGTTCAACACAGTCTATTACACACTGATCAGTTCAACACAGTCTCTTACACACTGATCAGTTCAACACAGTCTATTACACACAGATCAGTTCAACACAGTCTATTACACACTGATCAGTTCAACACAGTCTATTACACACTGATCAGTTCAACACAGTCTCTTACACACAGATCAGTTCAACACAGTCTCTTACACACAGATCAGTTCAACACAGTCTCTTACACACAGATCAGTTCAACACAGTCTCTTACACACTGATCAGTTCAACACAGTCTATTACACACTGATCAGTTCAACACAGTCTCTTACACACTGATCAGTTCAACACAGTCTATTACACACAGATCAGTTCAACACAGTCTATTACACACTGATCAGTTCAACACAGTCTCTTACACACTGATCAGTTCAACACAGTCTCTTACACACAGATCAGTTCAACACAGTCTCTTACACACAGATCAGTTCAACACAGTCTCTTACACACGGATCAGTTCAACACAGTCTATTACACACAGATCAGTTCAACACAGTCTCTTACACACGGATCAGTTCAACACAGTCTCTTACACACGGATCAGTTCAACACAGTCTATTACACACGGATCAGTTCAACACAGTCTCTTACACACTGATCAGTTCAACACAGTCTATTACACACAGATCAGTTCAACACAGTCTCTTACACACAGATCAGTTCAACACAGTCTATTACACACAGATCAGTTCAACACAGTCTCTTACACACGGATCAGTTCAACACAGTCTCTTACACACGGATCAGTTCAACACAGTCTCTTACACACGGATCAGTTCAACACAGTCTATTACACACAGATCAGTTCAACACAGTCTCTTACACACGGATCAGTTCAACACAGTCTCTTACACACGGATCAGTTCAACACAGTCTATTACACATGGATCAGTTCAACACAGTCTCTTACACACGGATCAGTTCAACACAGTCTCTTACACACGGATCAGTTCAACACAGTCTCTTACACACGGATCAGTTCAACACAGTCTCTTACACACGGATCAGTTCAACACAGTCTCTTACACACGGATCAGTTCAACACAGTCTATTACACACGGATCAGTTCAACACAGTCTCTTACACACGGATCAGTTCAACACAGTCTATTACACATGGATCAGTTCAACACAGTCTATTACACATGGATCAGTTCAACACAGTCTCTTAGACATGGATCAGTTCAACACAGTCTATTAGACACGGATCAGTTCAACACAGTCTATTAGATACGGATCAGTTCAACACAGTCTATTACACACGGATCAGTTCAACACAGTCTATTACACATGGATCAGTTCAACACAGTCTATTACACATGGATCAGTTCAACACAGTCTCTTAGACACGGATCAGTTCAACACAGTCTATTACACACGGATCAGTTCAACACAGTCTCTTACACACGGATCAGTTCAACACAGTCTATTACACACGGATCAGTTCAACACAATTTCTTACACACGGATCAGATCGACACAATCTATTACACACTGATCAGTTTGACACAGTCTCTTACACACGGATCAGTTCAACACAGTCTCTTACACACGGATCAGTTCAACACAGTCTATCACACACGGATCAGTTCAACACAGTCTCTTACACACAGATCAGTTCAACACAGTCTATCACACACGGATCAGTTCAACACAGTCTAGTTATTATTTATTAATATTTAATAGAGAACAGTCGTGTGAACTCCCATCAAGTTTTTTTGGGGAAGGGAATTTTACTGCAGAGTGTTTTTACTCCAGAATCTGTAGATAAACTAGAGGATAGATCTCTGACTCTAAACTCACTCTGGTAACATCTGAGACAATTTCTTGAGAATATAATTGAATCAGATTGAAACTAAATAATCATGACAACCCTAACACTGGCAAAATCCAGAGACATTACTGAGAGAGAGAGAGAGAGAGAGAGAGAGAGAGAGAGAGAGAGAAAAAGATTAGACAGAGAAAGAGAAATAGAGGGAGAGAGAGAGAGAGAAGACATAGAGAAAGAAATAGAGAGAGGGAGTCTGTGTGTGTGTGTGTGTTTTGGTTCAGAGAATTGAGACCCTGACCTTCCTCTTCTTCTGAGGGAGTAAAATGATACTGAGAAAGGACAAGACAACAGGGACTATAACACACACTCTCTCTCTCTCTCTCATGCTCTTTCCTGTCAGACTGATAATTGTGTATCATTTTGTGTTCGAGTGTTTTGATGGATACTGAATCTGGATGTTCTGACTCTGATATTTTGGTATCTCTTTCCAGAAGGCAGAGGCTGAAACAGAAAGGGACTGGGGTGTGTGGGGTCGGAGGAGATGTTGCTGTCCTTCCTTAGGCATCTGTTGTTGTAAATGGCCTGTAGGGGCGGGAGGGCAGCTGTAGTGACTGGGCAGGTTTCACCACCCTCTGTAGAGCTCTGTGTTCAGCTGCAGTGGCACTTCCAGACTGTGATGCAGATGGTCAGACTGCTCTCCACAGTGGACAGGTAGAAGGTTGACTCTTCTCAGTCTTCAGGGGAAGTGAATGTTTTGTTGGGCCTTTTTGATGATGTGTGATGTGTTGAGTGACTAGGAGAGATCCTCTGCTCTGTGGACACCAAGGAACCTAGCAGAGCCCAGAGGAGCCGAGCCACACTAAACCAAACAGACTCTAACTTAACCGAGCCAAACCTGAGCCGAGCTGAAAGAGAAGGAGCGTCCCTCTCCAGAAATGTAACTCTGCGTGCCGTAGACGCAGACCGCAGCCTGTGATTGGTCAGTAGTGGGAAGGACATTGTTGAAGTTGAATTGAAGAAGTACAGGAACATGAGCTCCTCTCCTCCACACACAGAGACACAGACAGCACCACATTCACAGACAGAGACCTCCTCAGACACGGGGTGGACGTCAGGGACCAATCAAAATAAAGAGAAGCAGAACCATGAGGAAAAAACGTGCGCTTTATATTTGTTACTTTCCTGGCGCCTCGTGTAAACCCTGCTCCGTCCCAAACAGAGCCATCCTCCCTACAGAGTGCACTTTACAGATTTATAAAAGTGACTCTTCTACACCACTACAGTGTGTACTACAGAGTGTAGAGGAAGGTGTTGGAGATTCAGCCCCTAGTGGTGTGGGGGTGTAACTGCAGGGCGATGCAGACACCAGTGCTGAAGAATAAACGCTCACAACGACGTAGGGCTCTGCGTCGAGTCGATGCTGAAGTATAAATTGCCGTTAATGCAACACATGCTGAGCCAAACTAAGATGAGACGACTCAAACTGAGGCAACCACAGCTGGCCCAAGCCAAACAAATTGCAGTCAAATTGAGACAGTTTGATCTGAGCTACAGCGCCAGTCAAAAGTTTGGACACCTCTCCTCATCAGTGATTGGTGGAGTAGAGCTAGTCACTGTATAGAGCTGTGTACCAGCCCCTACCTCTGCACAGCCCCAGTTACAGTCTCAGACACATTCAGAAGGGAGCGGTTCTACAGATTAACTCTCGACGAGGCCACAGCTGTTCACTGAAAACCGTTCCAGGTGACGACCTCATGAAGCCGACTGAGAGAACGGAGAGAGTGTGTGAAGCTGTCGTCAAAGCAACAGGGGGCTACTGTGAAGAGTCTAAAGTATTAAACATAGTCTACTTTCTTTAACACTTTTCTATTCACGACATAATTCCATGTGTGTTCCTTCATGGTTTTAATGTCTTCCACATTCATTTACAACGGAGAAAATAATAAAAAATTAAGAAAAACTACTTAATGAGGACATGTCCTATTTTTTGACTGGTGCTGTACATTGAGACCAAACTGAGACCAAACCAAATCGGAACTTAACGAAGACAACACTGGCTAAGAAACGAGAACTGGAGCTTCATCAGGAAAAACACAAGCTGCACTTGTAACCACTGCAAACGCTTCAGAGTCAAACTAAATCAAGACAAACTGAGACGAGCTTAGTCGAGACAACCAGAGACAACCCAAACCGAGACACCTTGAGCCAAGCTAAGTCAAGGATAATTGAGCTGAGCTAAACTGAGACTTCCTGAGTTAAGGTCAATGGAGACAACCTGAGATAAACCTAAACTGAAACACTTCAATCTGAGCAAACTGAGCTGAGGCAAACTGAGTCACACTGAGACAACTGCAGATGAGCCAAACTGAGACAAAGTATAATAATGCAACCAGCTGGCCACCTACACACACACACACACACACACACACACACACACATACACACACAACCAATCATAGTGGAAGGAGTTTCTGAGAAAGAGCTAGAGAATAGAGGACTGATTCAGCTCCAGCTTTCTCTCTCTCTCTCTCTGTCTCTCACTCTCTCTCACCCTCTCAGGCTTGCTCACCCATCTCACTGCCAGCTCGATTAATAATAGAGCAGAAAGGAGAAGAGATGGAGGAGAATAATCATCCGAATCCACTTAAAGAGAATCCGCCTTAAAATACCAGCATACATCATTCATTAACACACACTCCATCACAATCTCTCTCTCTCTCTCTCTCTCTCTCTCTCTCTCACACACACACACACTCCATCACAATCTCTCTCTCTCTCTCTCTCTCTCTCTCTCTTACACACACACACACACAATATACATTAACACTATACACACACACTTCATTGAACACAGTGTCACACCCCATGAGGCTGACTGTGGCTGTTTGTGTGTGTGTGTGTGTGTGTGGCTGTGTGTGTGTGTAACAGAAGGTCATTTCGGATGCTTGTGTCTCTGTATGACTCGCCTTCGGGGCTGTCACACCTGTCCTCGTCTCTACCGGCCCATCGCCATGACAACTTACATAACATCTTTACCATGGCAACAACTGAGTCCCCTGCCTCAGGGACCTCACACCTCACAAGGACCGAAGACAAACGAACAGACTGAGCATTTATTAATGAAATATTAACAACAGACATCAGCTCAGGTCTCACAGCTCCGTCACACACAGACAACGAGGCGAATCTATCACAGACAAACTGAGACATACTGAGACAGCTGACTGAGACACACTGGATCGAGACAAACCCATTTGAAATAAACCGAGATATACTGAGACAAACCTCAATATAACCACAGTGATACAGTGGGTCGAGATAAACCCATCTGAGATTAACTGAGACAAACCCTGACACACTGGGTCGAGACAAACTGAGATATACTGAGACAAACTTTGACACGTTGTTCTGAGACAAACCCTGATAAACTGGGTCAAGACAAACCCATCTGAGATAAACTGAGATATACTGAGACAAACCCTGGTAAACTAGGTTGAGATGAGTTAGCTGTCTCCCAATTAATTAAACCTTAAGTGATCAGAAACAGCAAAAATAAGTCAGTGTTACCCCCCTATGGAGCAGGAATAGAGCAACATCCTCATCTCGGTTGGTGCTTTTCAGCGTTTGGAGTCTCTCCGTTGTCTAAAAACCTCCAGATGGCGTTTCTCTGCCGTGAGCAGAGAGAGAGAAAGACTAGCACCGGACCCAGACACTTTGTTTTTTTACCCATTTACAGACACTGGGGCTTCGTAAACACATTAGAGCGGTTTCCAGAGCAGCACATGGAGAGGACACACACTCAGGGCTTTATACACAGGGGTTATTGATTTAAATCATGAACTTCACCCTTTAAATGTTAGAAGAGGAATTTTGAACTTAATTCTAGAGTCTACAGGAAGCCAATGCAGTTTCTGAAGTACACTCTACATCCAAAATTTTGTGGCACCCATTCTTCTGGACCCAGACATTCAACTCTACACACAGCGTTTAAATCCTCCACAGACGTATAAAAGCAGACTCACTGGAGCAGATGCACACACAAAAGCTCACCATGCTCAATGCCAAATGTGAGCTAGATGTGTTCTAAGCCCCAGCACTGGGCTGTGGAGCAGTGGGACTGTGTTCCCTCAAGTGATGGAGCTCCATCCAGTTCCTTGGGGAAAGCAATTCACCCAGAGTCTAACACCACTAATCACTAATGTTTATGTGAAAGAATGCCATCAAATCCTCACAGCAAGGTCTGAGGGGTTCCCCCACTGATCAGTGTTTATTGATACGTGTGCACTGATCAGAGGGTATTGATACGTAGTTAGAAGTTCAGTGTGGTATCACACGCCTCTTCTTTTAGAGCTGCGAGATCACAGTCTACAAGCTGGTGTGTGTGTGTCTGTGTGTGTGATGAACAGATGGTGTGGGAGAGAAGTGTGTGTTTCTGTGTGTGTGAGCTGAAACCTGATTGGCTTCTTCCACAGAAAACATTTACACCTAATTGTCTACTGCACACAAATCAGACACAGAACAAAACTTAAATCCAGGATTTTCAAAATCAATACAATACAAACAAGTGCAAAACCTTCAGCTGAGGCAGAGCAAGCTTTATTTAAGACATATTTTCCCCAACAATGCAGAATTATGCAAATGATGCAATCCTCTAATTTAGTGCTGTGGGTCTAAAGAAACCTCTGGTGAGCGATGGACAGTGGAAGTGAATAGAACCAGACGTCCTCCTCTAAAAGCCCCTCACAGAAAGTGAGGACAGTAGACGGTGGTGGACAGTGGAAGTGAATGGAACCAGACGTCCTCCTCTAAAATCCCCTCACAGAAAGTGAGGACAATGGACGGTGGAGAGGACACATAATTTGGAGAAGGTTGTGGTGTTTAAACCTATTCCCGACAGAGAGCTAAGCTAACCTGAGATAACCTGAGATGAGCCAAACTGAGACTACATCAGCCTGAGCTAAATTGAGACATCCTGATATGACCTAGAGTGAGACAAACTGAGACAAGTAAAATCGAGTCAAACTGATTTGAGCTAAATAAAGACACCTGGAGCCAGGCTAAATCGAGACAACCTGAGCCAGAATGAATCGAGACAACCTGAGATGAGCTAAATCGAGATAACCTGAGTAAAGTAAAATGGAGACTATCCGAGTTGAGCTAAATTGAGACAATGTAATCTGAGTAAAATCAGGATATGAGCTGAGGTAAATTAAGACGACCTGAACTGAATTAAATCAAGACAACACGAGACAAGCTAAATTAGGACAACATAAGCTGAGATAAATTGAGACAACCTGAGCCAAGCTGAATTGAAAAACTGAGCTGAGCCAAATTGAGAATGGTGTACAATGAGGTAAAGACATTTACTGAGTTGAGATGTCCACTATTCTACATCATCATCATCACTCCGTAGAGACTCTGTAGATGGTGGTTTCTCTATGTTCCACCACATCACACCTAAACACTCACATATGTTTATGTCTCAGACTCAGGTGCATTATGGGGGAATTTTAAGGAACACTTTAATGTGAGTCTCCTTTAAATCTTCTCTAAACAAGAGAAGGCTTTCAGAGAGAGTGGGATGGAAAGAGCAGCAGATGAATAAGGAAAGATGTTAGCTGCAAAAGGAAGAAGCAACATGTATAATAAATATATCTGAGAATATTTCAGCACACACACACACACACACACACACACACACTTCGTGACCTACATAAAACTTCCACTCTGACGCCTCGTCCACATGCATTCGTTCATTTTTAAAAACACGTTTTCTTTTTTCACTGTTTTCAAAAACAAGATTCTGAAAAGATTCTGCTTCATGCGAGAACGAAATAAACATCTCAGGAACATTAACAAGAGCATGCCAGTCCTGTAGGTGGCGATGGGATCTCAGAAAATGTGATGGAACATGATGGAGAATGTTTTTACTGGATGTGCGCACATGTACACAGGTATTTTTTAAAACATAGCTATTTCTATTTCTATGAGTTTCGGTCCAGACACAGACTCCATCCACAGTGAAGATACTCCGTAACTGTGTTCAGTGTTGTGGTGCACACAGGGAACACCAAGGCTTTGACTCCTAACGTTGAGAGAGTATGTGCCGTTGTCTCCTGTGTTTGTTAAAGGTAATTTTGTGCGATGGCAGACTCAGTCAGGACAGAGTGGATTTTAAAGGTGATGTTCATGATTTTCATCCCGTATAAGTTTTATAAAATTCAGAGAATGTTTCCTGGAAAAAAGCTCTGCTGTTTATACCTGGCTCAGTAAATGGGGAACAACGGTGAACATTTTTCTGGGGCACACATAAAACTAAAGACATCTTGTGAATCTTGGGCAAGACGCTCCGCAGGTGACCAGATAAACCCATAGGTGTCAGTATTTTCTCTTTAAACACTATGATCACCAGTGTATTATCAGAGTTTAATGTAGTTTCAGTGGATTATGGCCCTTTACTTCAGAACGAGCAGAAAACATTGCTACTATTTTGCCAATGTCTCGAAATTTCCAATTCCACCTTAAACGGCAAAGCAATTACATTCTCCAGGTTTAGACAGAAATCTGCAGAATAAGACTCTGAATTCAGCTCCATTTCACAGAGAGTGAGGACAGGGTGATGATATATTACTGTGGAACGCTTTTGAAAGTGTGACGCCCTAAAATTAACTAAAGGCCGGAGCGCTGCTGATGCTCTGCTCTGTTTTATTTGAGTTCTGATGAAGTATCAGGGTCTTGAGGGTCGTCCCGTGTCGTAGGGGGAGATTTAACCACTGCGCCCTGTAACTCAGCTCCAAGGGGAGAGAGGACACTCAGAAACAAGGGGGAGGGGAAATAAGAAGAAATAGGATTCACCCTTAGCGCTTTTTCACCAACGTGGAACAGGCCCCATTCTGGATCATGAACCTTATTTAAAACCGTTCGGCACATTTCCACCAACAGAAACATTTGTTTGCAGCAGGAACCAGAGAACTGAAGGTTTTTCAGCTCGAGTGTGAGGACATCTGTGGGCGTGGCTAGTTACACGAGCAGGGAGCGATGGAGACACTCACGAGGAGTGTACTGTGTAATCTTCTCATCACCAAAAGTTGATTCAGCTAACAAACATCTGTAACAACAGCATGCTCCGCCCCCTTCTCACTTCTGTTTACTGCCACTATGCAGCGCCCCCTGCTGATGATGTACTCTGTGACATATCCTTGGTTTCTACTAAAACTGATGTAAACGCAGCTGGTTCACTGAAAAACACAAAGGTTCTTATTACATAAGTTTCATTTTACATAAGAGTGAAGCTGGCTGCATATTTGGAGGACTGCTAATTGCATGAAAGTAAACACAAAACAAAAGTGCTACAAAACTAAACAAGGCTTCTGAATGATCACTAACAGGAGGGGGGAGTTGTTTTGCTGTGAGAAGTGTAGTTCTACAGAATCATCTACAAAAAATTGTAGGACTTTAAAGTCAACAAGTCATTCTACTTAAATCGGACATGGGATGAAGTAAACACAGTACTGTAACAATACAGTTTACTGCTTTAATTCTTGAACAAGTGCATACATGTTGAGGTTAAACAGGTTAAGGTTATGATCTCTGAGATCGGAGTGTGTTTATCAGAGCAATGGTGAATTAGTGTTTTTCTCATTATCTCTTTATCACAGATGGTAATGTCAGGCCAGCTGAAATATAACACACTTGTTTGGGATTAAACTGAGAAACAAGACGGTAAATAATGCTGTAAACGTGGGAACTATGCCCAGACTAACTGCTGCTGCTCTTAAAGGAACACTAGGGACGATTTGATATTTTTGCTGAGATCTGAGCTCTCACCTAAAGTCTGCAAGCACTGGCTTATCCGTACCTACCCCACTCGTGTTGATAAGGTAACCCAGGATCTTAAAGGAGCTCAAAGAATATGGGCGGGGCTAAAAGGCCACTGATGCTACTCTTTAATATTTATCAAATTTAAGGTAACTGTACTTTTAACTGTAATTTTCTTGAACTAGGCTTGAAACATTTCTATTGGTGCATTAATCATTTAATAAATTAGATTTCCCCATGTTTTTGTTTAAGGTTTGGGTCTAAACAACAGAAGGAAGTCAGAGATACAGACAGGAAGCTGTTCACTCAGAACCAAATGGAAATGCTTAGCATGATTAGCGATGAAGCTACAGAAACAATGTGGTTATTTTTAAATGATTAGAACAGCAGCAGATTAGAGAACTCCAGATTCCTCTGAGTTAATAATTCCCTCTCTCACTGGTTTCCCCGTCGATAGTGTGTCCCTTTTAATCCGGGGTTACCGTGGTTACGGAGCTTAGATGTAAAACCCCATGGAGATCAGAGGCTGGTGAGCCGTATTAGCCACATTAGCCTCTTTAACCGCCGCGCTCACAGGATACTTCTGAAGGCCAACAGCATCATTAGCCATGTTTACACATGTCCAGCTCATGGCTGAGCTTATCACAACAACAACTACAACCACGATACTAACAACAACAGCTCCTAGTACAACTGCAACAACTACAGAACAAAATCTGCTACAAATACAACCAAGAAATAAAAACAAGAGCAAAACCATATAAAAACAAAACAAAAATATTACTATTCCAACAAGTACAACTGCAACAGCAGCAGCAACAGCTACTTCTACAACAATAACATAGAAAATAACAGCTACATCTACAACAATAACATAGAAAATAACAGCTACATCTACAACAATAACATAGACAACAACAACTCCTACAACAACATAGAAAACAACATCTACTTCTACAACAATAACAGACAACAGCAGATACTACTTCAACAATAACATAGACAACAACTACTACTACAACAACATAGAAAACAGTAGCTACTTCTAAAACAATAACAAAGAAATCAACAGCTGCTTCTACAACAATAACAGACAACAGCAGATACTACTCCTACAACAACATAGAAAACAGCATCTACTTCTACAACAATAACAGACAACAGCAGATACTACTACAACAATAACAAAGAAATCAACAGCTACTTCTACAACAATAACATAGACAACTACTACTACAACAACATAGAAAACAGTAGCTACTTCTAAAACAATAACAAAGAAATCAACAACTACTTCTACAATAATAACATAGACCACAACAACTCCTACAACAACATAGAAAACAGCATCTATTTCTACAACAATAACAAAGAAAACAACAGCTACTTCTACAACAATAACATAGACAACAACTGCTACAGCAATAACATAAACTACAGCAGTTACTACTAGCTGTAGCATGTAGCATTATTTATATTCATTTCCAAAATTAGCTAATAATTCAGAGCAGTGTGACTGCAATCTTGTGCCCACAACTCCTTTTATGGTCATGACACTAGGTACAGAATGACATCACAAGTTCAGCCATCAGTAAATCTCTGTTACAGAGCCGTATCTCAGCGCTAGCGCTCGCGCTCTGTCAGACTCTTGTCAGGATTAAACACAGGTCTATTAATAAATCACTGTATTAACCACAGGGAGCCGAGCGAGTGTGTGACTCACACTACACTGTTTTATAAACACGGTAAGAACCCTGACAGCCATCAGAGCTCCGGCTACACACACACACACACACACACACACTGCCGGGAGCCAAATATACACACCCCTGGTCAAATGTTCATATCCTTGTTGAATAGTAAGTTATATCCTCTAGAGAGAACACACTTCTGCACATTTTAATAATACAATTAATGGCTATTTGCTAAATTCAATATTGGAAAGAACAATGAAATGAATGAGATGATGGCCCATTACACTATATTGCCAAATGTATTTGCATGTCTGCCTTTGCATGTATATGAACTCACCTCATTCCCCAATTTATAGAGTAGCACCAATTCAATAGAGGGTGCACACTCACAACAACAACAAAAACACAAATATGAACAAAATATCAAAACTTTGTAGAGGGAGTGAGGAGCTGTGTGTGTACAGTGTAGTTTGTGACTGATGTAGTTCACTGTAGAGGGAGCGAGGAGCTGTGTGTGTACAGTGTAGTTTGTGACTGATGTAGTTCACTGTAGAGGGAGTGAGGAGCTGTGTGTGTACAGTGTAGTTTGTGACTGATGTAGTTCACTGTAGAGGGAGAGAGGAGTTGTGTGTGTACAGTGTAGTTTGTGACTGATGTAGTTCACTGTAGAGGGAGCGAGGAGCTGTGTGTGTACAGTGTAGTTTGTGACTGATGTAGTTCACTGTAGAGGGAGTGAGGAGCTGTGTGTGTACAGTGTAGTTTGTGACTGATGTAGTTCACTGTAGAGGGAGCGAGGAGCTGTGTGTGTACAGTGTAGTTTGTGACTGATGTAGTTCACTGTAGAAGGAGCGAGGAGCTGTGTGTGTACAGTGTAGTTTGTGACTGATGTAGTTCACTGTAGAGGGAGAGAGGAGCTGTGTGTGTACAGTGTAGTTTGTGACTGATGTAGTTCACTGTAGAGGGAGCGAGGAGCTGTGTGTGTACAGTGTAGTTTGTGACTGATGTAGTTCACTGTAGAGGGAGCGAGGAGCTGTGTGTGTACAGTGTAGTTTGTGACTGATGTAGTTCACTGTAGAGGGAGTGAGGAGCTGTGTGTGTACAGTGTAGTTTGTGACTGATGTAGTTCACTGTAGAGGGAGCGAGGAGCTGTGTGTGTACAGTGTAGTTTGTGACTGATGTAGTTCACTGTAGAGGGAGCGAGGAGCTGTGTGTGTACAGTGTAGTTTGTGACTGATGTAGTTCACTGTAGAGGGAGTGAGGAGCTGTGTGTGTACAGTGTAGTTTGTGACTGATGTAGTTCACTGTAGAGGGAGTGAGGAGCTGTGTGTGTACAGTGTAGTTTGTGACTGATGTAGTTCACTGTAGAGGGAGCGAGGAGCTGTGTGTGTACAGTGTAGTTTGTGACTGATGTAGTTCACTGTAGAGGGAGCGAGGAGCTGTGTGTGTACAGTGTAGTTTGTGACTGATGTAGTTCACTGTAGAGGGAGTGAGGAGCTGTGTGTGTACAGTGTAGTTTGTGACTGATGTAGTTCACTGTAGAGGGAGAGAGGAGTTGTGTGTGTACAGTGTAGTTTGTGACTGATGTAGTTCACTGTAGAGGGAGCGAGGAGCTGTGTGTGTACAGTGTAGTTTGTGACTGATGTAGTTCACTGTAGAGGGAGCGAGGAGCTGTGTGTGTACAGTGTAGTTTGTGACTGATGTAGTTCACTGTAGAGGGAGTGAGGAGCTGTGTGTGTACAGTGTAGTTTGTGACTGATGTAGTTCACTGTAGAGGGAGAGAGGAGCTGTGTGTGTACAGTGTAGTTTGTGACTGATGTAGTTCACTGTAGAGGGAGTGAGGAGCTGTGTGTGTACAGTGTATTTTGTGACTGATGTAGTTCACTGTAGAGGGAGAGAGTAGTTGTGTGTGTACAGTGTAGTTTGTGACTGATGTAGTTCACTGTAGAGGGAGCGAGGAGCTGTGTGTGTACAGTGTAGTTTGTGACTGATGTAGTTCACTGTAGAGGGAGCGAGGAGCTGTGTGTGTACAGTGTAGTTTGTGACTGATGTAGTTCACTGTAGAGGGAGCCAGGAGCTGTGTGATGTCAGCGTTTCAGAAAAGCTCTGTTTTCAACATCCACATGAGAACAGAGACAACAGCGTTTTCACAACACTCTAACTTGGAGAGCACATTCAAAAACCTCAGTTTTCAGTGACCTACGATGTTGTAGACATCAAACCTTTAACGCAGACCACACCTTTATTTTTAGAATATCTGTATCTGTGTAGTCGGGTTTGAGTCCACGCCCCCATTCCACAAAGGTGATCTTATTACAGTGCTCCTCTCCTATGAAAGTGTGCTTTATTAGACATGGAAAGGGAAGTAAAGAATTATCATGACAAGCCAAAACAGTCACGTTACAAAATGAACCAATCCTGCAACCCCGCACATAGAACCTCACCAGGTCCACTAGAATCGAACCACACACCCTTGATTTCAAAAAGACCAGAGATCTATGCTCTGGACTGCTCCCGGCCTTGAAAACAGCTTTCACACTCCACCAAATGAGAACGGTCTTAGTGTTCCTTTACTGAACTTATTTGTGGACAGATTTTTCTAAATCAAGTGCAAGCAAGTCTGAAAAGTTGTTACTAACTCTCTCTCTCTTTGTCTTTTTCTCCAGTTTGTAGCTTTCGCCTCTTTGTTCTTCATCATGGTCTCCATCACCACCTTCTGCCTGGAAACCCACGAAGCCTTCAACACCATCATCAACAAGACGGACGGCATGCGTAACGACAGTGTTCTGGACGTTTCTCCGCAGTACGAGATTGAGACTGACCCAGCGCTGACCTACGTGGAGGGAGTGTGTGTTTTATGGTTTACGTTTGAGTTCCTGGTCCGAGTGACCTTCAGTCCTGATAAGCTGGAGTTTGTGAAGAGTGTTCTGAACATCATTGATTTTGTGGCCATTCTCCCGTTTTACCTGGAGGTGGGACTCAGCGGACTCTCATCCAAAGCGGCTAAAGACGTGCTTGGTTTCCTACGGGTCGTCCGGTTTGTCCGGATCCTGCGGATTTTCAAGCTGACCCGCCATTTTGTGGGTTTGCGAGTTTTGGGCCACACCCTTCGGGCCAGCGTTAACGAGTTTTTCCTCCTCATCATCTTCCTCGCACTTGGAGTGCTCATCTTTGCCACCATGATCTACTACGCCGAGCGGATCGGCGCCAACCCCAGCGACCCCACGGCTAGCGACCACACCATGTTCAAAAACATCCCCATCGGCTTTTGGTGGGCTGTGGTTACCATGACGACTCTGGGCTATGGGGACATGTACCCACAGACATGGACGGGCATGCTTGTGGGGGCGCTGTGTGCATTAGCCGGTGTGTTAACGATAGCCATGCCCGTGCCTGTCATTGTGAACAACTTTGGTATGTACTACTCTCTCGCCATGGCCAAGCAGAAGCTGCCCAAGAAGAGGAAGAAGCACATTCCCCAGAACATTCAAACCGGGTCACCGGGTTTCTGCAGAACAGACCTCACTCTTGCCTACAACAACACCAGAACACTGGAGCGTCACAGATCAGGTACTGACCCAGTGTTTGTTGGGGCAAATGTGCTTTTGGACTCATTTGTGTTTGAGCATTGGGACAGTGTGCACTTAAGAAAGTGTGTAGTTGGTCATTGTGAATTTATGTCAGTGTTAGTTTGGGTCAGTGTTAGTTTGGGCCAGTGTGTGTTTGATCAGTGTGTGTTTGATCAGTGTGTGTTTGGTTAGTGTGTGTTTTGAAAAAGGTCTGTTTGAGCCAGTGTTAATTTGGTCATTGTGTGTGTGTTTGGGCCTGTGTTTGTTTGGTCAGTGTGTGAGTGTTTGAGCCAGAGTGAGTATGGACAGTGTGGGTTTGGGCCAGTGTATGTTTGAGCCATTGATTATTTGGTCAGTGTGTGTGTGTGTGTTTGAGCCAGTGTTAGTTTGGTCAATGTGTGTGTGTATGTGTTTGAGGCAGTGTTAGTTTGGTCAGTGTGTGTGTGTGTGTGTTTGGGCCAGTGTTAGGTTGGTCAACTTGTGTGTATGTGTGTTTGAGGCAGTGGTAGTTTGGTCAGTGTGTGTATTTGAGCCAATGTTAGTTTGGTCAGTGTGTGTGTGTGTGTGTGTGTGTGTGTGTGTGTATGTGTATTTGGGCCAGTGTTAGGTTAGTCAACGTGTGTGTGTGTGTGTGTGTTTGAGCCAATGTTAGGTTGGTCATTGTGTTTGGGCCAGTGTGTTTGGTCAGTGTGTGTGTGTGTTTGAGCCAGTGTTAGGTTGGTCAGTGTATGTATTTGAGCCAATGTTAGTTTGGACAGTGTGTTTTTGGGTCATTGTGTGTTTGAGCCATTGTTTGTTTGGTCAGTGTGTGTGTGTGTGTGTGTGTTTGGGCCAGTGTTAGGTTGGTCAGCTTGTGTGTGTGTGTGTGTGTGTGTGTTTGAGCCAATGTTAGGTTGGCCATTGTGTTTGGGCCAATGTGTTTGGTCAGTGTGTGTGTTTGAGCCAGTGTTAGGTTGGTCAGTGTGTATGTTTGAGCCAGTGTGTGTTTGTTTGAGCCAGTGTTAGTTTGGTTAGTGTTAGTTTGAGCCTGTGTGTATTTGGTCAGTGTGTGTGTGTGTGTGGGTGTGTTTGAGCCAGTGTTAGTTTGGTCAGTGTGTGTTTGAGCCAGTATTATTATGGTCAGTGCATGTCTTGTCTGTGTGTTTGGGCCATTGTGTGTTAGGTTGTCAGTGTTAGGTTGGTCAGTGTGTATGTGTTTGAGCCAGTATTAGGTTGGTCAGTGTGTGTGTTTGAGCCAGTGTGTGTGTGTTTGAGCCAGTGTGTGTGTGTTTGAGCCAGTGTTAGTTTGGTTAATGTTAGTTTGAGCCAGTGTTAGTTTGGTCAGTGTGTGTTTGGGCCAGTGTGTGTCTTGTGTGTGCATTTGGGCCATAGTGTGTTTGAGCCAGTGTTAGTTTGGTCAGTGTGTTTGAGACATTGTGTGTTTGAGCCATTGTTAGTTCGGTCAGTGTGTGTTTAGACCATTGTGTGTTTGAGCTAGTGTTATTTTGGTAAGTGTGTGTTTGGGCCATAGTGTGTTTGAGCCCATGTTAATTTGTTCAGTGTGTTTGATCCAGTGTTAGTTTGGTCAGTGTGTGTTTGGGCCATAGTGTGTTTGAGCCCATGTTAATTTGGTCAGTGTGTTTGAGCCAGTGTTTGTTTGGTCAGTGTGTGTTTGGGCTATTGTGTGTTTGAGCCAGTGTTAGTGTGGTCAGTGTGTGTTTGGGCTATTGTGTGTTTGAGCCAGTGTTAATTTGGTCAGTGTGTTTGAGCCAGTGTTTGTTTGGTCAGTGTGTGTTTGGGCTATTGTGTGTTTGAGCCAGTGTTAGTGTGGTCAGTGTGTGTTTGGGCTATTGTGTGTTTGAGCCAGTGTTAATTTGGTCAGTGTGTTTGAGCCAGTGTTAGTGTGGTCAGTGTGTGTTTGGGCCATTGTGTGTTTGAGCCAGTGTTAGTTTGGTCAGTGTGTGTTTGGGCCATTGTGTGTTTGAGCCAGTGTTAGTTTGGTCAGTGTGTGTTTGGGCCATAGTGTGTGTTTGAGCCAGTGTTAATTTGGTCAGTGTGTTTGAGCCAGTGTTAGTTTGGTCAGTGTGTTTTGGGCCATTGTGTGTTTGAGCCAGTGTTAGTTTGGTCAGTGTGTGTTTAGACCATTGTGTGTTTGAGCCAGTGTTAGTTTGGTCAGTGTGTTTGAGCCAGGGGCGGCACGGTGGCGCAGCAGGTAGTGTCGCAGTCACACAGCTCCAGAGGCCTGGAGGTTGTGGGTTCGATTCCAGCTCTGGGTGACTGTCTGTGAGGAGTTGGTGTGTTCTCCCCGTGTCCGCGTGGGTTTCCTCCGGGTGCTCCGGTTTCCTCCCACAGTCCAAAAACACACGTTGCAGGTGGATTGGCGACTCGAAAGTGTCCGTGAATGTGTGTGTGTGCTGTGTTGCCCTGTGAAGGACTGGCGTCCCCTCCAGGGTGTATTCCCGCCTTGCGCCCGATGATTCCAGGTAGGCTCTGGACCCCCCGCGACCCTAAATTGGATAAGCGGTTACAGATAATGGATGGATGGATGTTTGAGCCAGTGTTAGTGTGGTCAGTGTGTGTTTGGGCCATTGTGTGTTTGAGCCAGTATTAGTTTGGTCAGTGTGTGTTTGAGCCAGTGTTAGTTTGGTCAGTGTGTGTTTGAGCCAGTGTTAGTTTGGTCAGTGTGTGCTTTGCCAAACCTGTTATTACAGAAAATAATTTAAATCAGATTTATTAAATTATGTTTTAATGTTTAAATAATGAAATTTAAAATAATTAACCATAGACTTCTAATATCTCCTCACTTTGCTCCTCCCACTCTTGTTATCTGCAGACTTTAGTGCAGGAAGTGACATCACCATGTCCCCGGAAGAACGTGTTCCGATGCGGCAGGTTAGCATGCGCGAGCCTGAGCGACACAGCGGAGGAACCTGCTTCCTGTTGGCTCCTAGTGACTACACCTGTACCGCAGAGACGGCGCTACGCAAAACAGGTGCACTGCCATCGGCCAATCACATCACAGCATCTGTCTAAAGGCCAATTGCATCACAGCTTCTGTCTAACAGCCAGTCGCATCACAACTTCTGTCTAATGGCCTGTCACCTCACAATTTCTGTATGACAGCCAATCACATCACAGCTACCATCCAACAGCCAATCACCTCACAGCTCCTGTATGAAGGCCACTCCCATCACATCAAACTGTTTGCACCTCATGGCTATAGTCATCGTTTTGTACATTAAACCAAACCTGCTCTTCCGATTCCTCCTGATTGAATGATAATGAATGAAAGAATGAATAATGATTACGTTTATACAAATTAAATAAAATATAAAGCGAACAAAGTATGTAATTAACTAACATCAAATAAACAATAATCGCTCACTGCTGCTCTCACAAAGCATCATTACAACGACTAAATATATGAACACTGCTCATCGGCGCCCCCAAAGGCATCATTAACAAATAAAAAAAAAACAGAAAATAGCTTGCCAACACTCTCTGAAGGAGTCATTAACATACATTAAATTAAAAAAAACAATTAAGCTCACTACTGCCCTCTAATTATTTCATTAACAAACTTAAAATAAACAAACAATGCTCACCAATGCCCTCTAAAGACATCAAATAAACACCACTCATCACTGCCCTCTAAGCACTTCATTGACAAATAAACAAAAGCTGCGCCAATAGAAATAGTTTCCTTCATATTTTCGAGTTTTACAGGAAAGCCTGGCCTTGTCTGTTGAACTGTGTCTGATGTTGGTATTTAGCTGTGGCTGCAGCATTGTTAGCATGCTAATCCTCCACCTAGAGATATTTAGCCTGAGGAAGTGAAGCTTGTTGTTAAGGTCATGACCTTTCTTCAGCCAATCAGGACCACCTGAATGATAGTGCTTGTTTCTGTTAGAGTTGGCGTATAAACAAAAGCCATGGTTTCTAATGAATTTATTTACTGAAAAGATGTAAATGTAGGCTATTAACAGTAGTTAGGCGTTAAATATGTGCCAAAACGAGTACGTTTCAATAAAAACAAAAAACTTCGATTTTTAGTTTTTTCCAATTTTGTTTTACAATATTTTCAGTGCTTTCTCTCTGTGCTTTTATGTAAACAGTGTAAACAGAAAGAAAGTAACGTGATTAGATAACGTGAGTAAACAACCCCAGTTGGATATAAAATACCCCTCTGATTGGACGGAGAGGTATTAAAACCTCACATTGGACATTGTGGAAATAAAATACAATGATTGTACCATGTGGAAATGAGTCACTGTGATTAGAAAATGAAACACCCTTGAGATTGGACGGTTTTAGGACTGCACCCTCTGATTGGATGCTCTTGAGATTGGACGTTCCTCAGACCTGTTTTGATAAAAACAGACCCTGCCTCCTTCTGACTTTTGAATAGTTCAACAACAACAACACCACAAACACACACCTGTCACCTGTCACTCATAAGCCCCGCCCCTCATGGTCTATACCTGGCAATATGTGTCATTTGGTACATTAATAATTGCATGAATGATCATTTAATAACCCCTGTAATAATGTAATTATGTACTAATAGCGATCTAATGTTGTATATGTGTATAATGTTAATAAATTGCATTATTATTATTTGCTATATTATTAAGCCACAACTGTGCCTCAGCAATGCTGGCAGTGTCTGGGACAGAAACAAAATGGCTGCTAAGCAATGAGCTCACTTCCTTTTTAATATTGGCAAAAACTACATTACCCACAATGCATCTACACTCATGTCTTCTGTATTCCCACTGAATGTCATGCCCCATGTGCATTAACTCTGTTCACGTTTAACCGCTGTCTCTATGTATGGCTGCACTATTCATGTGGACCAAAAGTTTGTGGACACCTGAACTGAAAAGGTTATTTAGGAATATGTTGCAGTACTCATCTGGGAAGACTTTACACAATATATCAGAACATTTCTGTGAGGATTTAATGGCATTCAGCCTCGTGACTTTTCTAGTGACATTACACCAGCCTGGTCACTAATATCAAGAGTGTCTGCAGACTTTGGGACGTGTGTATTATGCACAAATCATGAATCTGAAAAGTTTTAGTGTGTGCTAATGATGCGTATTTAAGAAATACGACTTTCAATCGTCTTTGGTATGTTTATGTTTAACCCTTAAAGTTTTTTAGAAATAAACATATCTCAGAAAGTATGTTTTATTTCATTATTTTGTTTTATCAGTTTTACACTATATCTGGAGTATATTTTTGTAGTTATATATCTCTCCCAGGACTTTAAGGGTTTAAAAACTCACGATTAAAGGTGCAATCAAATATTTTTGCCACCAGAATACTGCAATGTTTATTTGTTGTTATTATGAATTATTTTTACTTGGTTTACTACAAAGTGTAACTCTACAATTAATTACTGCAGAATGTCTGACACCTCCTGGCCACTAGGAGTCAGTATAAGAACTGTTTCATGACATGAAGAAGAGACACGACTGATTGCACTTTTAAGGGTTAAATTTCCAAAGGATTAAACAGCAAACAACTTTAATCCTTTTTTAATCCATTTATTTGAAAGTAATAATGTACTTGTTATTGGTGAAAGCTGCTTTGATGTTTGCTTATGTTACTGATGTCTAAGCTGTTGTTGGATTTACAGCTGCCATCAAACCTCTGGCTGAAGTGCAGTTAATTACAGCTCGAGGCGGAGAGGGAGGAGCCAGCACAGACTCGGACGGCTTCGATGATTTAGATTGGACAGTGTGGAACAGAATAACCCTGTGATTGGACAGTGTGGAAATGAAATAACTCTGTGATTGGACATTGGCAACTAGAATAGCTGTCTGATTGGACAGTGAGGAATAAGGTAACTCTGTAATTGGACATTGCAGGAAAAGGTAACTGTGATTGTACAACATAGCAATGAAATGTCTTTGTGACTGTACATTGCTGAACTGTGATTGGACAGTGTGGAAAAGATTACCTCTTGTGAAACAGAATAACTGTGATTAGACATTCCAAAATATGTGGAGCGTGGAAACTAAATATTCCTCTGATTGGAAATGGAGAAACAAAACACCTTTGACTGGACAATCTGGAAATGAATGAACCTCAACTTTGGAGAATTGAAAACAAATTATTTCTGGGATTGGACAACACAGACTTGTTTCTTCTGTTATTGGACAACGTGGAATACAATAACTGTGATTGGACAATGAAATTACCCTCTGACTGGACAGTATAAGGATTGCACTCTGAGATTGGACGTTCCTGACTTTGGACATGCCTGATATTGGACGCTGCTGAAATAAGATGCTACTGAGATTGGGCACTCCTGCGTTCAGATGTTCCTAAGATTAAACACTGCTGACATTGGATGCACCTGAGATTGGACATTCTTGAGATTAGCCATTCCTGAGATCGGACTAGCTGAGATTGGATATAATAAGATTACACATTGCTGAGATATTGAAATTAGAATTTAAAGAGATTGGACACTCCTGAGATTGGACATACCTGTGATGTTCCTGAGATTAGATGCTGCTGAGATTCGACGTACCTGAGATTGGACATAGCTGAGATTGGATGCTCTGGAGATTGAACATTTTTGAGATAAAATGTTCCTGAAATTGCACACTGTTGAGATTGGACAATGCTGTGATTGGACATACTAAGATGACACATTCCTGAGATTGGACATTATTGAAATTAGACTTTACCATGATTGGACATAGTTGTCTTTGGTCATTCCTGAGGTTGGACGCTGCTGAGCCAGATGTTGTAATGTGTGGGCCGTACGGAACAGGTGGAGATCGCACAGTGATTGGACCCAAGGTGTTTTACTGTTTAAAGCTGCATTTGTACAGAAACCCACAAAACCCACCGCTGCCTTCTGAGCTTTGATCTCCTGCAGCAGGTAGCACTTCAACAAAAAACCCACAAACACAAATCTTTCACCTGTCACTCATAAGCCCCGCCCACCACAGTCTACACCTGGCAGTAAAGGTCTGAAGACTCGTGGGGGCACCGTGTTGTGAAGTAACAGTGGTGTTCAAATGTGAATCACGGAGAACCACGAGTAGAACCTGATCCAGAACGCGTACGGTTAATAAACCTCAATCAACATCATTAACCTTTCCCTCCTTTTTACAAAGTATTCAATGTGGTCTTTAATGTTGTGTTCAATCTTCTTACCATTTAGGAACAATTTCTTTCGCAGGTCATTAAGTTCTAAATAATACCTGGGTCAGTTTGTGGCATCTCCAGTGTACTAGATAATTATTCCAACAACATGATATTACGTTTAAAGGCAGTCTAATTAAATTGCGCAGGTATAAATGTGGAGTACACACAGGTTATGCAGGTTCTAGATATTAACTTGGTAATTATCCAGGTATATCTGAGGAAGAAATTCAAATATTTTTGGTCATTTCTGGTAACATGATTATGTTTGAAGGCAGTCCAAATACATTACAAAGGTTCTTGATAAAGGTTCTCAATTAAATGTGATGTACAAACACTCACACTGTTTACACAGGTCCTAGAAATTAGACAATAGATATTAGCCTGGTATGTGTAAGGTACAAACCCCAGTGTTCTAGATCACTTTTAATAACATAATGGCAGTCTAAACAGGTAATGGTCAGGAACATCCTCTCACACAGGTTATTCAGGTTCTAGATATTATGATCTAGATTAATATGAAATCAGATGGCATGGCACTTATCACCATGGTGCACTGCTGCAGTTTTTCCAGATTTCTCCTTCTCAATAATAGTCTAGAATTGTAACCAAACACTAATATGTAACACTCTCACCTGGTGATTATCTAGATCCTTAGAAAGAGCTGTAAATGAAAATGTTCTGGAAAAAAAAACCTGTGAAAACATGTGAAAGAACTAATGTGATGTGCAATAATAAGACAAACCAAAACACACTGTGACTTTAGTTCAGTGCACACTCACTCATGCACACTCGCTCACACACACTCACACACACATACACTGACCCTCTGATTAGAGCCGTTGTGTTGCTATAGCCGTGGAGAGATTAAGGCCTTGTCTGCACTGATTTCCTCACCGTTTTAAACCAGTTTTATTTTTGAAAAGTTTAAATTAATGTCAAAAACAAGGCTGTGTCATTCAGGCGAAACACAGCAGCACCCCCTGGTGGAGCGGTCTTTAAATATGAGTGAGTATGTGATGAGTTTGGGAATGAGTGAATATGTGAGTGAGTGACTGAGTATATACGTCTGTCTGTATGTGAGTGAGGGAGTTATAAGCCAGTTCCATGCTGTGTTTTGTATCTTAAAATGAAAATTAAACATTGTGTGAAGTGTACACTGTGTTTTAGATGTACCTATATTAGTGTGAACAAGGCCTACAGCATTCTGTGTGTGTGTGTGTGTGTGTGTTCTATTACCTGCTGCTTTAATAAGTCAGGGCACTGTTTTAATGTGATTAATGATGAACTGTAAATGAACTGTAAATTATTTATTTTTATTATAGAAATTGTATATTTGTGTGTGTGTGTGTGTGTGTGTGTGTGTGTGCGTGTGTGTGATTGTGTGTGTGCAGATAATATTTTTGTGGCAGTTTAATCATGAGTAATGTGTACAGTGTGAAATAAATGTGTATTCTTCCTGTGTGTGTTATTTATGATGAGTTTTCTTTGTTGTTTGTTTTTGAGTTGCTTGCTGATGGGATATGTACAGGAATAAAAAGCTGGATTTTTGGGAGTGTTCGTGTCAATCTTCAGTGCAGTGTGAGAGACTCATTAACAGATGATTGTAGTTTAAAGGGGATATATCATGAAAAAATCAGAGATTCATTTGATGTTCACATTAATGTGAGAATCTGGCACCCACCAACCCACACACTGTGAAACACTGCAACAAGGAAGCAACAAGATCTACTGATCTGTCTAAACTGATGACGGAGCTGTGTTCAGTCCCAAACAACAACAACACGCCAATACACCATGAGTAAACACCGCTTAACGTTACAGTCCGCCGTTGTGGTTTCCAAAGCCCTCTGTTCCCCTTAGAGACGGGGTTTGAGACGACACCAGATACATTTCAGGGGGGAGCTGTGGGAGTGGAAAACCAACCAGGGACCAATCAGAAGTAGAGTCCAGTAGAGACCAGTAAGTATTGATCCATTCATTGTAACATTTTGACATATTGAAACTCTGAAGTGAGGTTAGGAGAAGAGACACAAATGGACACATACAAGGTATTGTTTCCATAAGTGAGGCTATGACAATGTGCTCATCTGACACCTAAAATGATGTGGATATTTATGTTTTGATGCTGATGAAAAAGGTAGTGATGGTGTGTATTTATTTACAGGGATATTTTGAGAGAGAGAGAGAGAGAGAGAGAGAGAGAGAGAGAGAGAGAGAGAGTGTGTGTGTGTTTGGATGCTGTGTTTGGATCCAGAATTATCATCTATCCATCCATGCTGTCTTCACACCGATCTCCCTGGAAACTGTTGCCATGGCGGAGAGACGTAAACAGCAGGATGAGCATCAGATCTTTTTGGAAGCAGTCACCCCCCCACCCTCCCCTTCATCATCCCTCCCCCTCACTACCACCTGTATCCATAGCAACCAGGGAGAGTCTGTATCAGTGACCCAAGATAAAGACATGAGTTTGGGAGTGTGAGGAGAAAGCGGTTTAAATATTGCATCAACACACACACACACACACTCCAACAATTGACAGCAGGGGGGCGCTGCTGTCTTAGGCCATGACGTAAACATCCAACAAAACCTCTCTCACACTCAGTCTCCAGACTAAACACCTCTCACCATCAGGCTACAGACTAAACACCTCTCACAGTCACTGGCAAGACTAACCACTTCTCACAGTCAGTCTCCGGACTAAACACCTCTCAATGTCAGACTCCAGACTAAACACCTCTCACCGCCAGTCTCCAGACTAAACACATCTCATTGTCAGTCTCCAGACTAAACATCTCTCACAGTCACTGGCAAGACTAACCACTACTCACAGTCAGTCTCCAGACTAAACACCTCTCAATGTCAGACTCCAGACTAAACACCTCTCACCGCCAGTCTCCAGACTAAACACATCTCACTGTCAGGCTACAGACTAAACATCTCTCACAGTCACTGGCAAGACTAACCACTTCTCACAGTCAGTCTCCAGACTAAACACCTCTCAATGTCAGACTCCAGACTAAACACCTCTCACCACCAGTCTCCAGACTAAACACCTCTCAATGTCAGACTCCAGACTAAACACCTCTCACAGTCAGTCTCCAGACTAAACACATCTCACAGTCAGTCTCCAGACTAAACACCTCTCAATGTCAGACTCCAGACTAAACACCTCTCACCGCCAGTCTCCAGACTAAACACATCTCACTGTCAGGCTACAGACTAAACATCTCTCACAGTCACTGGCAAGACTAACCACTTCTCACAGTCAGTCTCCAGACTAAACACCTCTCAATGTCAGACTCCAGACTAAACACCTCTCACCACCAGTCTCCAGACTAAACACATCTCACTGTCAGGCTCCAGACTAAACATCTCTCACAGTCAGTCTCCAGACTAAACACATCTCACTGTCAGGCTCCAGACTAAACATCTCTCACAGACACTGGCAAGACTAACCACTTCTCACAGTCAGTCTCCAGACTAAACACCTCTCGATGTCAGACTCCAGACTAAACACCACTCACCGCCAGTCTCCAGACTAAACACATCTCACTGTCAGGCTCCAGACTAAACATCTCTCACAGTCAGTCTCCAGACTAAACACCTCTCACAGTCAGTCTCCAGACTAAACACATCTCACTGTCAGGCTCCAGACTAAACATCTCTCACCGTCAGTCTCCAGACTAAACATCTCTCACCATCAGTCTCCAGACTAAACATCTCTCACAGCCAGTCTCCAGACTAAGCACCTCTCACTGTCAGTCTCCAGACTAAACATCTCTCACAGTCACTGGCAAGACTAGCCACTTCTCACAGTCAGTCTCCAGACTAAACACCTCTCAATGTCAGACTCCAGACTAAATATCTCTCACAGTCAGTCTCCAGACTAAACACCTCTCATTGTCAGGCTCCAGACTAAACATCTCTCACAGTCACTGGCAAGACTAACCACTTCTCACAGTCAGTCTCCAGACTAAACACCTCTCAATGTCAGACTCCAGACTAAACACCTCTCACCGCCAGTCTCCAGACTAAACACATCTCACTGTCAGGCTCCAGACTAAACATCTCTCACAGTCACTGGCAAGACTAACCACTTCTCACAGTCAGTCTCCAGACTAAACACCTCTCAATGTCAGACTCCAGACTAAACACCTCTCACCACCAGTCTCCAGACTAAACAAATCTCACTGTCAGGCTCCAGACTAAACATCTCTCACAGTCAGTCTCCAGACTAACCACTTCTCACAGTCAGTCTCCAGACTAAACACATCTCACTGTCAGACTCCAGACTAAACACCTCTCACCACCAGTCTCCAGACTAAACACATCTCACTGTCAGGCTCCAGACTAACCATCTCTCACAGTCAGTCTCCAGACTAAACACATCTCACTGTCAGGCTCCAGACTAAACATCTCTCACAGTCAGCCTCCAGACTAAACACATCTCACAGTCAGTCTCCAGACTAAACACCTCTCAATGTCAGACTCCAGACTAAACACCTCTCACCGCCAGTCTCCAGACTAAACACATCTCACTGTCAGGCTCCAGACTAAACATCTCTCACAGTCAGTCTCCAGACTAAACACCTCTCACAGTCAGTCTCCAGACTAAACACATCTCACTGTCAGGCTCCAGATTAAACATCTCTCACCATCAGTCTCCAGACTAAACATCTCTCACCATCAGTCTCCAGACTAAACATCTCTCACAGCCAGTCTCCAGACTAAACACCTCTCACTGTCAGGTTCCAGACTAAACATCTCTCAAAGTCAGTCTACCGACTAAACAACTCTCACTGTCAGTCTCCAGACAAACCACCTCTCACTGTCAGTCTTCAGACTAAACACATCTCACTGTCACGCTCCAGACTAAACAACTCTCACCATCAGTCTCCAGACTAAACACCTCTTATTGTCAGTCTACAAATTAAACATCTCTCACCGTCAGTCTCCAGACTAAACATCTCTCACAGTCAGTCTCCAGACTAAACACCGTTTACTGTCAGTCTCCAGATTAATCACTTCTCACCATCAGTCTACAGATCTCGGTTTCACACTCATTCTCCAGACTAAAAACAGCTCACTGTCAGTCTCCAGACAAAACACATCTCACAGTCAATCTCTAGACTAAACATCTCTCACCATCAGTCTCCAGACTAAACACCTCTCACTGTCAGGCTCCAGACTAAACACCTCTCACAGTCAGTCTCCAGATTAATCACCTCTCACAGTCAGTCTCCAGACTAAACACCTCTCACCCTCAGTCTCCAGACTAAACACTGTTCACCGTCAGTCTACAGATTAAACATCTCTCACTGTCAGTCTCCAGACTAAACACCTCCCAATGTCAGTCTCCAGACTAAACACCTCTCACAGTCAGTCTCCAGACTAATCACCTCTCACAGTCAATCTCCAGACAAAACACATCTCACTATCAGTCTCTAGACTAAAGATCTCTCACCATCAGTCAACAGACTAAACATCTCTCACAGTTAGTCAAAAGACTAAACACATCTCACTGTCAGGCTCCAGATTAATCACTTCTCACCATCGGTGTACAGATCTCGGTCTCACACTCATTCTCCAGACTAAAAACAGCTCACTGTCAATCTCCAGACAAAACACATCTCACAGTCAGTCTCTAGACTAAACACCTCTCACTGTCTGTCTCCAGACTAAACACCTCTCACTGTCAGGCTCCAGAGTAAACACCTCTCACAATCGGTCTACAGATTAAACATCTCCCAATGTCAGTCTCCAGACAAAACACATCTCACAGTCAATCTCTAGACTAAACATCTCTCACCATCAGTCTCCAGACTAAACATTGTTCACCGTCAATCTCCAGACTGAACATTTTTTCATAATCAGGCTCCAGAATAAACACCTTTAATCATCAGTCTACAGACTAAACATCTCTCACAGTCAATCCCCAGACAAAACACCTCTCACCATCGGTCTACAAGCTAAACACCTATCACCATCAGTCTTCAGACTAAACACCTCTGACAGTCAGTCTCCTGACTACACACTTCTCACCATCAGTCTCCAGACTAAACATCTCTCACAGTTAGTCAAAAGACTAAACACCTCTCACTGTCAGGCTCCAGACTAAACACCTCTCACCGTCAGGCTCCAGATTAATCTCCTCTCACAGTTAGTATTCAGACTAAACACCTCTCATAGTCAGTCTCCAGACTAAACATCTCTCACTGTCAGTCTCCAAACTAAACACCTCTCACCATCAGGCTCCAGACTAAACACCTCTCACACTCATTCTCAAGACTAAAAACAGCTCACTGTCAATCTCCAAGCAAAACACATCTCACAATCAGTCTCCAGACTAAACATCTCTCACCATCAGTCTCCAGACTAAACACCTCTCACCCTCAGTCTCCAGACTAAAAACTGCTCACCCTCAGTCTCCAGACTAAACACCTCTCACTATCAGTCTCCAGACTAAATACCTCTCACAGTCAGGCTCCAGATTAATCACCTCTCACAGTCAGTCTTCAGACTAAACACCTCTCACAATCAGTCTCCAGACTAAACACCTCTCTCCTTCAGTCTCCAAACTTAATACCTCTCACCCTCAGTCTCCAGACTTAACACCTCTCACCATCATTCTCAAGACTAAACACCTCTCACCATCAGTCTCCAGATTAATCATCTCTCACAGTCAGTCTTCAGACTAGAAACCTCTCACCCTCAGTGTACAGACTAAACACCTCTCACAGCCAGTATCCAGACTAAACACCTCTCACAATCAGTCTCCAGATTAATCACCTCTCACAGTCAGTATTCAGACTAAACACCTCTCACTGTCAGGCTCCAGACTAAACACCTCTCACAGGCAGTATTCAGACTAAACGCCTCTCACAATCAGTCTCCAGACTAAACACCTCTCACCCACAGTCTCCAGACTTAACACTTGTCACCCTTAGTCTCCAGACTAAACACCTCTCACCATCATTCTCAAGACTAAACAACTCTCACCATCAGTCTCCAGATTAATCACCTCTCACAGTCAGGCTCCAGACTAAACACCTCTCACTGTCAGTCTCCAGACTAAACACCTCTCACCATCATTCTCAAGACTAAACACGTCTCAACCCTCAGTTTGCAGACTAATCACCTCTCACAGTCAGTCTCCAGACTAAACATTATTCATTAACAAAATGTAGGCTGTGTTTAATCGAGAGGTGGATGTTGATTAATCCACCTCGGCAGTTATCAAAACACGTCTGGTATCAAAACATGCACGGCTATCAATACAAGGCATGTATCGAAAATATCAGGTAGTTAAACACACGCAGGTATTAGTACGCTGAGAAATGTTAGCCACCATGTTTTTATTCATGGTTTTGATACCCGGGCGTGTGTTGATACCCGTGCATGTTTTGATAACTGCCGTGTTTTAATTAATTAGTTGTCCATATTAAATATATTTAATGTCTAACTTACACATCATTTCCTTTTAGCCACTCAGTTCAACACCCATTCTCTGTGTGTGTGTGTGTGTGTGTGTGTGGGGGGGGGGGGGGGGGGGGGGACAGGTCGCAGAGCAGCAGCTATCAGCATAATCACTCGCACATGGAAATGAGCTGTGAATGATTGGACTGTGTGAATGTGTGTGTGGTGTGATAGTGAGAGTGATTCATGCTCTCTGATGAATGACATTTCAGCACACACACATCCATCAGTCTGTTTTTCCAGACGCTACACAACACACACACTTTATGTGAATGAAAACATGGTGGCTAACATTTCTCAGCGTACTAATACCTGAGTGTGTTTAACTACCTGATATTTTCGATACATGCCTTGTCTTGATAGCCGCGCGTGTTTTGATACCAGACGTGTTTCGATAACTGCCGTGTTTTGATACCCGGGCGTGTTTCGATAACTGCCGTGTTTTGATACCCGGGCGTGTTTTGATACCTGCCATGTTTTGATACCCGGGCGTGTTTCGATAACTGCCGTGTTTTGATACCCGGGCGTGTTTCGATAACTGCCATGTTTTGATACCCGGGCGTGTTTTGATACCTGCCGTGTTTTGATACCCGGGCGTGTTTTGATACCTGCCATGTTTTGATACCCGGGCGTGTTTTGATACCTGCCGTGTTTTGATACCCGGGCATGTTTTGATACCTGCCATGTTTTGATACCCGGGCGTGTTTCGATAACTGCCGTGTTTTGATACCCGGGCGTGTTTTGATACCTGCCGTGTTTTGATACCTGCCGTGTTTTGATACCTGCCGTGTTTTGATAACTGCCGTGTTTTGATAACTGCCATGTTTTGATACCTGCCGTGTTTTGATACCTGCCGTGTTTTGATACCTGCCGTGTTTTGATACCTGCCGTGTTTTGATACCCGGGCGTGTTTTGATACCTGCTGTGGTTTGATACCTGCCGTGTGTTGATATCCGGGCGTGTTTTGATACCCGGGCGTGTTTTGATAACTGCCATGTTTTGATACCTGCCGTGTTTTGATACCTGCCGTGTTTTGATACCTGCCGTGTTTTGATACCTGCCGTGTTTTGATACCTGCCGTGTTTTGATACCTGCCGTGTTTTGATAACTGCCGTGTTTTGATAACTGCCATGTTTTGATACCTGCCGTGTTTTGATACCTGCCGTGTTTTGATACCTGCCGTGTTTTGATACCCGGGCGTGTTTTGATACCTGCTGTGGTTTGATACCTGCCGTGTGTTGATATCCGGGCGTGTTTTGATACCTGCCGTGTTTTGATAACTGCTGTGGTTTGATACCTGCCGTGTGTTGATATCCGGGCGTGTTTTGATATCCGGGCGTGTTTTGATACCTGCCGTGTTTTGATAACTGCTGTGGTTTGATACCTGCCGTGTGTTGATATCCGGGCGTGTTTTGATATCCGGGCGTGTTTTGATACCCGGGCGTGTTTTGATAACTGCTGTGGTTTGATACCTGCCGTGTTTTGATATCCGGGCGTGTTTTGATACCCGGGCGTGTTTTGATAACTGCTGTGGTTTGATACCTGCCGTGTGTTGATATCCGGGCGTGTTTTGATATCCGGGCGTGTTTTGATACCTGCCGTGTTTTGATAACTGCCGTGTTTTTATACCTGCTGTGTGTTGATACCCGGGCGTGTTTTGATAAATGCCGTGTTTTTATACCCGGGCGTATGTTTTATTGTTTGAATAATAAGTAAGTACTAAGAGATTTGGGTTAAAAGCTGTAGCATGTAATTTTCTCTCTCTCACTCCCTCCATCCTTTTTTATCAACCTCCCCACACTTTCAACCCTTGCTCACTTTTTTCCTATCAATCTTTGTTCTCTCCCTAACTAAGAAACTGTCTCCTGCCTCTGTCTCTCTCTCTTTGTTCTGTGTCTCTCTTACTCCCACCCGTCTTTCTCACACACACACACACACACACACACACTTTACAACCTGTATTCTCTCTCTCTCTCTCACACACATAAAGTCATGGTCTCTCTATCTCCTCCTGTCTCTCTCTCTCGCTCTCAGAATTAAAGGAGCTTCACTTTTTAAATCCCCCTCTCAACCCCTCCTCACGTCGCCATAGAAACACTCCAGTCTGACTCTGACTGATGCCGAAACTATAAACGTTCTGTAGAAGTCTGTGTGTGTTTGTGAGAGAGAGAGAGAGAAAGAGAGAGAGAGAGACTGTTAATTTATAATTACTTTATTGTCATGACGGACCCTGATTGGCTGCTCCTCATTTAAATATGTAAATAATTAAACACCAGATGAAGAAGTTTCTCCTCTAAATCATTCTTTAACAGAGGTTCAGTTCTCATCTAATAGTGGATTTGTTTGCAGTGTGTGTGTGTGATAATTGTAAACATTATCCTATTGGGCAGTCAATGTTCAGGAGTTTTTGCTTTGGCCCCGCCCACTGAGAGCCTGTTGCTATGAAACCAGAGGCCTCATAAAAGTGTGTGGTGAAGAGAGAGGAGAATTTGTGTGTGTGTGCTGAAGGTCATATGTGTGGTAAAGACATGCATACACACACACACACACACACACACACACACACACACACACAATTGCACCTGCTCTCTCTGACCTCAATAAGTGACGTGTTCCGGCGAAGACTTTTGTACATGTGTGTGTGTGTGCGTGTGTATGTTCCGAAGGGCATCTGTGTCACAAAGATGTGCTGCATCTCACACACACACACACACACACACACACACACACACACACACACATACCCTCTGGATGTTCAGTAACTGATGATGTTGTCTGTGTGATTAAGGAGGCGAAGCTTAATGAATCAGACTCCACAGTTCAGCTGTGTGTGTGAATCTGGGAGCACCTTAAAGAGCAGAACCATGTTCTATGAAGGTCATGACAAGGGCAAGAAGTCCCCAATACCAGCGCTAATTACCATACCCAATGCCAAATCAGCCGGGGAGGTAACACTGGTGTGTGGAGCAGTGGAACTGTGTTCTCTGAGTGATGGAGCTGCCTCCAGTTCCTTTGGGATGAGTTTACAGACACAGATCCATCAGTAAATGTGGTAAAGCTGGTAAATATATCCAGTCCCTCCCCTCCTCTGAGACTGTGTTTATTTGGAGCGTGTGGGTTCTAGCCAATGTTCCAGCAGATATTCCCAGCTCTCGGTTCTGGCACAACTTTAAAAGACCAAGATAATTAGACGCTCGCACACTCCTCCCACAAACTCAATCATAAACAGAGCTGCTATTGTAGCAAACACACTCCTCCCTTCGTCCTCGCATTCTCTTACACACACACACACACACACACACACACACACACACATACAATCTCTCTCCCTTTCTACAAAATCAATAATTAAGGAGCACAACACAGAGATAAACCGAAATTATCACGAAAGACACTGTCTAGTGTCATTAATTTTTTACAATAACAGAGTGTAATAATGAGAAACAAAATAAATGTATTTTGGAGGCTGTTGGAGGCCCAGGAAGATAGTTCCACTACCCCCTGACCAACACCCCTAGCGGGCAACACCGACCCGTGCCCCAAAACCACACGGGACATGCAAATCACGTCTAAGATCACTTCAATACAGAACTCATTTACAAAGCAATAGTATATTTAATGGTACAGTTTATTTGGGGTGTGTGTGTGTGTTGGGGTGCAGCTGTGTTTCTGCTGCTCTGTGTTTCTGCTGCTCTGTGTTTGAGGCACTGTGTTTCTGCTGCTCTGTGTTTCTGAAGCATTGTGTTTCTGCTGCTCTGTGTTTCTGAAGCATTGTGTTTCTGCTGCTCTGTGTTTCTCCGGCCCTGTGTTTCTGCTGTTCTGTGTTTCTGAGGCACTGTGTTTCTGCTGCTCTGTGTTTCTGCTCCTCTGTGTTTCTGCTGCTCTGTGTTTCTGCTGCTCTGGGTTTCTCCGGCCCTGTGTTTCTGCTGCTCTGTGTTTCTGAGGCACTGTGTTTCTGCTGCTCTGTGATTCTGAGGCACTGTGTGTCAGCTGCTCTTTGTTTCTGTTGCTCTGTGTTTCTCCGGCCCTGTGTTTTTGCTGCTCTGTGTTTCTGCTGCTCTGTGTTTCTCCGGCCCTGTGTTTCTGCTGCTCTGTGTTTCTGCTGCTCTGTGTTTGAGGCACTGTGTTTCTGCAGCCCTGTGTTTCTGCTGCTCTGTGTTTCTGAGGCACTGTGTTTCTGCTGCTCTGTGTTTCTCTGGCCCTGTGTTTCTGCTGCTCTGTGTTCCTGCTGCTGTGTTTGAGGCACTGTGTTTCTGCTGCTCTGTTTCTGAGGCACTGTGTTTCTGTTGCTCTGTGTTTCTGCTGCTCTGTGTTTCTGAGGCACTGTGTTTCTGCGGCACTGTGTTTCTGCTGCTCTGTGTTCCTGAAGCACTGTGTTTCTGCTGCTCTGTGTTTCTGCTGCTCTGTTTCTGAGGCACTGTGTTTCTGCTGCTCTGTGTTTGAGGCACTGTGTTTCTGCTGCTCTGTGTTTCTGCTCCTCTGTGTTTCTGCTGCACTGTGTTTCTGCTGCTCTGTGTTTCTCCGGCCCTGTGTTTCTGCTGTTCTGTGTTTCTGCTGCTCTGTGTTTCTGAGGCACTGTGTGTCTGCTGCTCTGTGTTTCTGCTGCTCTGTGTTTCTCCGGCCCTGTGTTTCTGCTGCTCTGTGTTTCTGAGGCACTGTGTGTCAGCTGCTCTTTGTTTCTGCTGCTCTGTGTTTCTCCGGCCCTGTGTTTTTGCTGCTCTGTGTTTCTGAGGCACTGTGTTTCTGCGGCACTGTGTTTCTGCTGCTCTGTGTTTCTGAAGCACTGTGTTTCTGCTGCTCTGTGTTTCTCCGGCCCTGTGTTTCTGCTGTTCTGTGTTTCTGAGGCTCTGTGTTTCTGCTGCACTGTGTGTCAGCTGCTCTGTGTTTCTCCGGCCCTGTGTTTCTGCTGCTCTGTGTTTCTCCGGCCCTGTGTTTCTGCTGCTCTGTGTTTCTGCTGCTGTGTTTGAGGCACTGTGTTTCTGCTGCTCTGTGTTTCTGAGGCACTGTGTTTCTGCTGCTCTGTGTTTCTGCTGCTCTGTGTTTCTGCAGCCTTTGTGTTTCTCCGGCCCTGTGTTTCTGCTGTTCTGTGTTTCTGAGGCTCTGTGTTTCTGCTGCACTGTGTGTCAGCTGCTCTGTGTTTCTGCTGCTCTGTGTTTCTCCGGCCCTGTGTTTCTGCTGCTCTGTGTTTCTCCGGCCCTGTGTTTCTGCTGCTCTGTGTTTCTGCTGCTGTGTTTGAGGCACTGTGTTTCTGCTGCTTTGTGTTTCTGAGGCACTGTGTTTCTGCTGCTCTGTTTTTCTGCTGCTCTGTGTTTCTCCAACCCTGTATTTCTGCTGCTCTGTTTCTGAGGCACTGTGTTTCTGCTGCTCTGTGTTTCTGCTGTTCTGTGTTTCTGAGGCACTGTGTTTCTGCTGCTCTGTGTTTCTGCTCCTCTGTGTTTCTGCTGCTCTGTGTTTCTGAGGCACTGTTTTTTGCTGCTCTGTGTTTCTGAGGCACTGTGTGTCAGCTGCTCTGTGTTTCTGCTGCTCTGTGTTTCTGCTGCTCTGTGTTTCTCTGGCCCTGTGATTCTGCTGCTCTGTGTTACTCCGGCCCTGTGTTTCTGCTACTCTGTGTTTCTGCTGCTCTGTGTTTCTCCGGCCCTGTGTTTCTGCTGCTCTGTGTTTCTCCGGCCCTGTGTTTCTGCTGCTCTGTGTTTCTGCTGCTGTGTTTGAGGCACTGTGTTTCTGCTGCTTTGTGTTTCTGAGGCACTGTGTTTCTGCTCCTCTGTTTTTCTGCTGCTCTGTGTTTCTCCAGCCCTGTATTTCTGCTGCTCTGTTTCTGAGGCACTGTGTTTCTGCTGCTCTGTGTTTCTGCTGTTCTGTGTTTCTGAGGCACTGTGTTTCTGCTGCTCTGTGTTTCTGCTCCTCTGTGTTTCTGCTGCTCTGTGTTTCTGAGGCACTGTTTTTTTGCTGCTCTGTGTTTCTGAGGCACTGTGTGTCAGCTGCTCTGTGTTTCTGCTGCTCTGTGTTTCTCTGGCCCTGTGATTCTGCTGCTCTGTGTTACTCCGGCCCTGTGTTTCTGCTACTCTGTGTTTCTGCTGCTCTGTGTTTCTCCGGCCTTGTGTTTCTGCTGCTCTGTGTTTCTGCGGCGCTGTGTTTCTGCTGCTCTGTGTTTCTGAAGCATTGTGTTTCTGCTGCTCTGTGTTTCTCCGGCCCTGTGTCTCTGCTGCTCTGTGTTTCTGCTGCTCTGTGTGTCTCCGGCCCTGAGTTTCTGCTGCTCTGTGTTTCTGAGGTGCTGTGTTTCTGCTGCTCTGTGTTTCTGCTGCCCTGTGTTTCTGCTGCTCTGTGTTTCTCCAGCCCTGAGTTTCTGCTGCTCTGTGTTTCTGAGGCGCTGTGTTTCTGCTGCTCTGTGTTTCTGCTGTTCTGTGTTTCTGCTGCTCTGTGTTTTACTGCTCTGTGTTTCTGCTGCCCTGTGTTTCTACGTCGCTGTTTTGCCTGTATCTTGTGATCTGTATGCCTCTTTTTCCTGTATCTTGATTATTCTGAGAAACCAACTGTGTGTCATTGTTTAACAGCTGAAGTGTCTGACGTTGTGTGTGAGAAACTGAACCACGTCCAGACATTC
>NC_089803.1:72146901-72186901 GCF_029633855.1 Hoplias malabaricus | reverse complement strand
CACCTGAGTCGAAACACAGTTATCCGAGAATCCAAATAAAATCAGGAATCAATTAATGGTGAGTCTGAATCAGGTTCAGTGTCTTTTAAAAAGGGAGTCTGTGTCATGAGTCATATTCAAATTACGAGTGATTTATAGGTGATTCCAAGTTGCATGTCAGTTAAGGGTGAATCGAGTCAGGTCAGGAGTCATGTAGTGGTGATTCTGAGTCAGTTCTGTGTGGCTCGAGTCCTTGTCTCATTTTTGTGACAGATTTTTCACGGACTCTGATTTAATTCCGTTTCTGAGAGAGAGCTCTAACACTCTGCTGTGAGAATATGGTTAAACAGATGGGAAACACACACTGATGAATAAACAACACTCTCTCTCTCACACACACTGTTAATGCTGTAACACACACCTGTTTCTCTCACTCACTCACACACACACATATTCCCAGATGGTTTCTGAGAGCAAATTATTCAGAACAGAGGAATCAGAGAGAAAAGGGACATGAGGCAGCAGATGGAGGAGAGAAAAGTTCCTCCATTTACGATCTTCATCATTCTTATATATATATATATATATGTGTGTATGTGTATGTGTGTGTGTGTGTCCGTCCAGAGGATATTCTGAGTGTGTGAGCCTTTTATTAACCCTATAAAGCCTGAGCTATCGTTGTTTTCCTGCTGACTATAATTAATATACAGTCTACATCGACAAAACTAAACAGATCTCATTGCTTAGGTGATGCGACTGTATTTTCAGCAGTGTTTACTTGGTTTCTGAGAAGTTGCCATGGTAGTTTATCTGGATACTATGGTTTATCAAAGTCATTGCTAAGGTATCCAATGATGTTGCTAGGGTGTGGCATGATTCTCTAAGGATTGTACAGTGTTGGAATACATTATGGTGTGTGAGTAAGAAGCGAATGTATCTTTTAAGGTGGAGTGGTGTGTGTGAGTAAGAAGCGAATGTATCTTTTAATGTGGAGCGGTGTGTGTGAGTAAGAAGCGACTGTATCTTTTAAGGTGGAGCGGTGTGTGTGAGTAAGAAGCGACTTTATCTTTTAAGGTGGAGCGGTGTGTTTGAGTAAGAAGGGAATGTATCTTTTAAGGTGGAGCGGTGTGTGTGAGTAAGAAGCGACTGTATCTTTTAAGGTGGAGCGGTGTGTTTGAGTAAGAAGGGAATGTATCTTTTAAGGTGGAGCGGTGTGTGTGAGTAAGAAGCGACTGTATCTTTTAAGGTGGAGCGGTGTGTGTGAGTAAGAAGCGACTGTATCTTTTAAGGTGGAGCGGTGTGTTTGAGTAAGAAGGGAATGTATCTTTTAAGGTGGAGCGGTGTGTGTGAGTAAGAAGCGACTGTATCTTTTAAGGTGGAGCGGTGTGTGTGAGTAAGAAGCGACTGTATCTTTTAATGTGGAGTGGTGTGTGTGAGTAACAAGCGACTGTATCTTTTAAGGTGGAGCGGTGTGTGTGAGTAAGAAGCGACTGTATCTTTTAAGGTGGAGCGGTGTGTGTGAGTAAGAAGCGACTGTATCTTTTAAGGTGGAGCGGTGTGTGTGAGTAAGAAGCGACTGTATCTTTTAAGGTGGAGCGGTGTGTGTGAGTAAGAAGCGACTGTATCTTTTAAGGTGGAGCGGTGTGTGTGAGTAAGAAGCGACTGTATCTTTTAAGGTGGAGCGGTGTGTGTGAGTAAGAAGTGACTGTATCTTGTTGGTGTCTGAAGTGTAAATCGTCTGTAAGTGTTTATTCACTGTTTGAATTCCCACAGAAACTCATGTGTAACTCGAGCTGTTTAGTTTTGTAGCACTTTCGCTCTGTGTTTACTTTCATGCAGCGCTCTCCTGAATTTAGAGTCAGTTCCACCTTAAGTAATGTAACTGTAACAGCAAAAATAAGTCAGTGTTACCCCCCTATGGAGCAGGAATAGAGCAACATCCTCATCTCGGTTGGTGCTTTTCAGCGTTTGGAGTCTCTCCGTTGTCTAAAAACCTCCAGATGGCGTTTCTCTGCCGTGAGCAGAGAGAGAGAAAGACTAGCACCGGACCCAGACACTTTGTTTTTTTACCCATTTACAGACACTGGGGCTCCGTAAACACAATAGAGCAGTTTCCAGAGCAAACCGACTGCAGAGCAGCACATGGAGAGGAGACACACTCAGAGATTTATAAACAGTGCTTTTTTTGTTGTTGTTTGGTCTGTTGAACATCACCTATAATTCAGTCGTACACAAATTACTGTCCTACTGCTGTATTTGAAAGTTTCCATGATGTTTGGATGTGTAAAAAACAGCATAATGGCCTTTAATAATCTGATAATAATAACTTTATAATAAAGCTGCATTAAGATATCCACAGCGGTAACTGAGACAATGAATAACACATAAAAGACATAAAGAAACTGATGTCAGCCTCAGCTCTCAGGTCGTCTGTGGATTTAATTTTCTTTCCGATCATGGAGGGTGTGAAGGACGGTGAATGTGAAGTCTGTAAGTGTGTGTGTGTGTATATGTCCTGATTTCCTGTTTGTGCTGGTGACAGGTTCAGGTCATCAGTCCAACACTCCACACTATTTCTGTCCAGAACATTCCATTCCAACCGTCTCACTTCAAAAAACGAACACATACACACACACACACACATTGAGAAATAATCTTCCCCTTCCTCACAGTCCCCAGTTGAAACTATGAAACCGTATCACACACACACACATAAACACACACACTGGGCTCATTGAGTTTCTTCCAAAAGCTGCTGGAGGTCAGAGAAAGTCCCTTGTTTAAGTGTCTCTGTTTCTCGTATTTCGTCTCTGTCTGTCTCTCTCTCTCTCCCCAGACAGAGCGAGGGATGAAGGTCAGTAAACTTCCCTAGACTTCACTAATCAACAAATAACTGGAAACCCATACATCCAGTCAGCTTCAGTGACACAGTGAAGGTGGTTTTCTGTGGGTGCTGACACAGGTTGAGTCATGGGTCTTTAGACCAGAGTCCGAGTCGAGTCACGGGTCTTTAGACCAGAGTAAGAGTCGAGTCACGGGTCTTTAGACCAGAGTCAGAGTCGAGTCACGGGGTCTTTAGACCAGAGTAAGAGTCGAGTCACGGGGCTTTAGACCAGAGTAAGAGTCGAGTCACGGGTCTTTAAACCAGAGTCAGAGTCGAGTCACGGGTCTTTAGACCAGAGTAAGAGTCGAGTCACGGGGCTTTAGACCAGAGTAAGAGTCGAGTCACGGGTCTTTAGACCAGAGTCCGAGTCGAGTCACGGGTCTTTAGACCAGAGTCCGAGTCGAGTCACGGAGTCTTTAGACCAGAGTCCGAGTCGAGTCACGGGGTCTTTAGACCAGAGTCCGAGTCGAGTCACGGGTCTTTAGACCAGAGTCCGAGTCAGAGTTAGAGTCAGAGTCCGAGCTTTAGACCAGAGTCCGAGTCGAGTCAGGGGTCTTTAGACCAGAGTCCGAGTCGAGTCAGGGGTCTTTAGACCACAGTCTGAGTCGAGTAACGGGGCTTTAGACCAGAGTCCGAGTCGAGTCACGGGTCTTTAGACCAGTGTCTGAGACCATCCTCCTCCTCATCACCTTCATCATCAACTTCCTCCTCTTATCACCTTCATCCTCCACCGCTTCATCACTTTCATCTTCCTCTTCATCACATTAACCGTCACCATCATCCTCCTCTCCCCAGGTTATGAAGCATAAACGCTGTATCATCATCCTCCTCTCCATATACACTGACAGTTGAATATGAATGCTGTAGGTTCTAGACAATGTGTGTGTAGTAGGTTCACACTCTGGTTCTAGATAGGTGAACCTCTTGATAAGGGCTACGCCATGCGCAGTTCAGAGTGTGGAGCATCTGATCATTTTTTTCTGGGACGTTTCCCAGGAGACGAGAGGACCTTCCTCTGCTAGCGTTAGCATTATTCATTCATACACACACAGTCCTCTCTGAGCTCCATTAACATTATTCATTCATACTCGCTAAAACACAGCCGACCCACTGTAACCTGTCACACACACACACACACACACACACATTTTATTGAAAAAAATATATTTTAATAATCATAAGCAGATGTATGGTTAGTTATGTACAACTTCACCTTTTTAAAAAATGACTCATACCAAAAATGTTCTAATTTTTTTTTTTTTTTACCAATTTTCATGCTTTCTGTGGACAGGGCTGTCACAGTAACTGCAACTCCTCCGGGTGACTGTCTGTGAGGTGTATGGTGTGTTCTCTCTGTGTCTGTGTGGGTTTCCTCCGTGTGACTGTCTGTGAGGAGTGTGATGTATTCTCTCTGTGTCTGCGTGGGTTTTCTCCGGGTGACTGTCTGTGAGGTGTATGGTGTGTTCTCTCTGTGTCTGTGTGGGTTTCCTCCGGGTGACTGTCTGTGAGGAGTGTGGTGTGTTCTCTCTGTGTCTGTGTGGGTTTCCTCCGTGTGACTGTCTGTGAGGAGTGTGATGTGTTCTCTCTGTGTCTGCGTGGGTTTCCTCCGGGTGACTGTCTGTGAGGTGTATGGTGTGTTCTCTCTGTGTCTGTGTGGGTTTCCTCCGTGTGACTGTCTGTGAGGAGTGTGATGTGTTCTCTCTGTGTCTGCGTGGGTTTCCTCTGGGTGACTGTCTGTGAGGAGTGTGGTGTGTTCTCCCTGTGTCTGCGTGGGTTTCCTCCGGGTGACTGTCTGTGAGGAGTGTGATGTGTTCTCTCTGTGTCTGCGTGGGTTTCCTCCGGGTGACTGTCTGTGAAGAGTGTGGTGTGTTCTCCCTGTGTCTGCTTGGGTTTCCTCCGGGTGACTGTCTGTGAGGAGTGTGATGTGTTCTCTCTGTGTCTGCGTGGGTTTACTCCGGGTGACTGTCTGTGAGGAGTGTGATGTGTTCTCTCTGTGTCTGCGTGGGTTTCCTCCGGGTGACTGTCTGTGAGGAGTGTTCCACTGACCAAATATGATCTTGGTTCGGGTTCTTGTTCGCTGCTCTCTTAAGGTTCCAGCCAAGTCGATACCTACTGGTATTAAATGTGAGGTGTAAACCCTGCAGAGCTCTGATTGGCCAGAGACCTGTCAATAACCAGGAAACACAGAGCTCCAGCACAAACTCACCGCTTGTAAAATCTCTGAAGTTACAGCATCGTTCACATTAGTTTTTATCCGACTCTCAGCAGCAGCTCTAAACATTCCCCCGAGGGGTTTCTGAAGAGGGGCAGACGCTCCTTGGGTCGGTGGCTGAGGAAAATCTCCAGAGAAAGCTGAACATGAGACAAGGAAAACTGCTCTGTGAGAAATGGGGGCGGAGCCATGTTCAGTCCAAACAACAACAACAACACGGTAAAACACAACGAGTAAACAGAGCCTGATTTTACCACCGCCTTGTTGTGGTTTTTAAAATTTTTTGAGATGTCATCGGCTCCATTTTGTGGGGGAGCTGTGGGAGTGGAAAAGCAGCCAGTCGTCCCCTGCGGTGGAAATGCACCATTCATTTTCCTCTACAATTAAATGATGTGTAATAAACAAACATACAGCAACATATGTGCCTGGTGCTCTGGTGTGTTAATGTGTCTGTTTTGTTTGTTTTTCCTTTTTATAAACCTTGAAATGTTGAAACCAATTAAAAACAATGTGGCAAAAAAAAAAAGTATTAATTAATGTTCCTGACTCTGACACTGCCTCCATCTGTAACTGGTCTAAACCCACACTCACACAGACCTTTGGACACAGTATTGTCCCCAAGAACAGAACAAACCCATCACAGTCTTCTGCAGCTTTTTCCTGATGGAGCTCAGAACCAATGCAGCGCCCAATAAACTCTTCACTCTCCACACGGCTTCAGTCTTAGGTTCTTTTCTGTTGAAGACAATGAGACTGTGATTTTAATACGACGGACAGTCACCATCAAATAACAACAAAAAAAATGGGAGAGTGTGAATTCTAATTATACGCTACACAAACACACTTTAAAACTTTTTTGTACAAATAATAGGTCACTGGGACATATGTGAGTATTTGATAGCATTCAGCCATCTCATAATCATCAGTGAGGGTCAGGTGCTGATGTTGAGGATTAGTTCTGCTTCACAAACACCACTCCAACTAGTCCCAGAGGGATCTGATATAGCTTCATCACGCCAGAGAACACAGTTCCACTGCTGAATACTAAACAATGCCCACAGCTGCCATTAAACCATGCTCTGACTTACAGATTTAAGCTCAAGCTTAACTCCAGCTTTCTCTAGATAGAGGAGACTGTGTGTGTATATGCATGTATGAATGTATAATTCTTTAGGCATGTATAGTATTTGTAAGAGTATGAGTGTGTTTTTGTGCATTTGTGTGCATGTACAGTAATTAAATCGAAGCCTGTTTCTGCCACTTGAAGAAAAAAAGGCCATAAAAAGGCCATACATGATCTAATAATGAGATACTAAGCCATAATTAAAATACTAAGTCATGACTTAGTATCTCATTATTATGACTTAGTATCTCATTATTATGACTTAGTATCTCAATATCATGACTTAGTATCTCATTATTATGACTTAGTATCTCAATATTATGACTTAATATCTCATTATTATGACTTAGTATCTCATTATTATGACTTAGTATCTCAATATTATGACTTAGTATCTCATTATTATGACTTAGTATCTCAATATTATGACTTAATATCTCATTATTATGACTAAGTATCTCAATATTATGACGTAGTATCTCATTATTATGACTTAGTATCTCAATATCATGACTTAGTATCTCAATATTATGACTTAGTATCTCATTATTATGACTTAGTTTCTCATTATTATGCCTTAGTATCTCAATATTATGACGTAGTATCTCATTATTATGACTTAGTATCTCAATATCATGACTTAGTATCTCAATATCATGACTTAGTATCTCATTATTATGACTTAGTATTTCATTATAACTTAGTAGCTCATTATTATGACTTAGTATCCCAATACCATGACTTAGTATCTCATTATTATGACTTAGTATCTCATTATTATGACTTAGTATCTCAATATCATGACTTAGTATCTCATTATTATGACTTAGTATCTCATTATTATGCCTTAGTATCTCAAGATCATGACTTAGTATCTCAATATTATGACTTAGTATCTCATTATTATGACCTAGTATCTCAATATCAGTACTTAGTATCTCAATATCATGACTTAGTATCTCATTATTATGACTTAGTATCTCAATATTATGACTTAGTATCCCAATATCATGACTTAGTATCCCAATATCATTACTTAGTATCTCAATATTATGACTTAGTATCTCATTATTATGACTTAGTATCTCAATATCATGACGTAGTATCTCATTATTATGACCTAGTATCTCAATATCAGTACTTAGTATCTCAATATTATGACGTAGTATCTCATTATTATGACTTAGTATCTCAATATCATGACTTAGTATCTCAATATTATGACTTAGTATCTCAATATCATGACTTAGTATCTCATTATTATGACTTAGTATTTCATTATAACTTAGTATCTCATTATTATGACTTAGTATCCCAATACCATGACTTAGTATCTCATTATTATGACTTAGTATCTCATTATTATGACTTAGTATCTCAATATCATGACTTAGTATCTCATTATTATGACTTAGTATCTCATTATTATGCCTTAGTATCTCAAGATCATGACTTAGTATCTCAATATCATGACTTAGTATCTCAATATTATGACTTAGTATCTCATTATTATGACCTAGTATCTCAATATCAGTACTTAGTATCTCAATATCATGACTTAGTATCTCATTATTATGACTTAGTATCTCAATATTATGACTTAGTATCCCAATATCATGACTTAGTATCCCAATATCATTACTTAGTATCTCAATATTATGACTTAGTATCTCATTATTATGACTTAGTATCTCAATATCATGACGTAGTATCTCATTATTATGACCTAGTATCTCAATATCAGTACTTAGTATCTCATTATTATGACTTAGTATCTCAATATTATGACTTAGTATCTCATTATTATGACTTAGTTTCTCATTATTATGCCTTAGTATCTCAATATTATGACGTAGTATCTCATTATTATGACTTAGTATCTCAATATCATGACTTAGTATCTCATTATTATGACTTAGTATTTCATTATAACTTAGTATCTCAATATCATGACTTAGTATCTCATTATTATGACCTAGTATCTCAATATCAGTACTTAGTATCTCAATATCATGACTTAGTATCTCATTATTATGACTTAGTATCTCAATATCATGACTTAGTATCCCAATATCATTACTTAGTATCTCAATATTATGACTTAGTATCTCATTATTATGACTTAGTATCTCAATATCATGACGTAGTATCTCATTATTATGACCTAGTATCTCAATATCAGTACTTAGTATCTCAATATCATGACTTAGTATCTCATTATTATGACTTAGTATCTCAATATTATGACTTAGTATCCCAATATCATGACTTAGTATCCCAATATCATGCCTTAGTATCTCAATATTATGACTTAGTATCTCATTATTATGACTTAGTATCTCAATATCATGACGTAGTATCTCAATATTATGACGTAGTATCTCATTATTATGACTTAGTATCTCAATATCATGACTTAGAATCTCAATATCATGACTTAGTATCTCAATATAATGACTTCCATCCATCCATCCATTATCTGTAACCGCGTATCCAATTTAGGGTCGCGGGGGGTCCAGAGCCTACCTGGAATCATTGGGCGCAAGGCGGGAATACACCCTGGAGGGGACACCAGTCCTTCACAGGGCAACACAGACACACACACATTCACTCACACACTCACACCTACGGACACTTTCGAGTCGCCAATCCACCTGCAACGTGTGTTTTTGGACTGTGGGAGGAAACCGGAGTACCCGGAGGAAACCCACGCGGACACGGGGAGAACACCAATATAATGACTTAGTATCTCAAAATTATGACTTATCTCAATTATTATGAGTTACTATCTCAATATCATGGTTTAGCGTATTGCCTTTTTTCTTTATTTGACAAAAACGTGCTTCCATCTGTGATGTGCACTATGTAGGGAGTATAGAGTTATTTGGGACACACCCAAGCTCATCTACAGACTGACACAGACGAACAGAGCTCTGTTTACAAACGGGACATGGAAAAATGGTCAGGGATCCAGAAACAATAAAACTACTTAAATGTCACAGTGTCTGTGACCTTTTTTCTGTGTATAGTATGTGTTTGTATGTGTGTGTGTGTGTGTGTGTGTGTGTGGTGTCACAGAAACCAGACTGAAGGTGTCAGTTCATGCTGCTGTTACTCGGTGAGTTTCCGGGGGTCGGTTGCCATGGGGATGCCGTCTATAAAAAGCCACGTGCTCCTTATTTTACATTATTCACGTCAGATCGGATTTTCCACGTTGTACTCCGACACACGACGGTGTTCATTATTCAACAGTCTCTGTTCCTTTAGTTACACATGTATAACCCACCTTAAAAAACTGAGATGTAAACACCGTAAAACAGAAATATTCCCCCTTTAGGAAGAAACAGCCCCTAAACAGAGAGAAATTCTAGCCTAAAAATATAAATTCCACCTTAAAAAACAGAGAAACACCACTGTAAAGAGAGAACGTGAGAAATAGACTGCATTTTCATTTAGCTTGTAACTCATTCCCTCACACACACACACACACACACACACTCATTCATGGACTCACTTCCCTGAATTTTTTTTTTCCTGTATGCTCTCCCTCTCTCTGCTTTCTTCTGTCTGCTCCCTCTCTTTCTCTCACACTCTCTCTGCTTTCTTCTTTGTCCCCTCTGTCACACACACCCTCTCTCTCTCTTTGTTCCCCTCTCTCTAAAAATAGATTTCTATAAATAGAAGCGAAGAATAAGTCTCTGTAGTAAAACTGAGGCATGAGAAAATAACAACTTTCACTTAAAGTGACGGACAGAAGAAGAAAATGAGAGAGAGGAAGAGACAGAGAAGGGAATGGGAGTGAGAGAGAGAGAGAGAGAGAGAGAGAGAGAGAGAGAGAGAGAAAGAAGACAGGAGGTGGAAATTATTCAGAAAGTGTGTTGAGTTGATGGTACAGTATTAAAAGTTAGTGTTCTCCTCTGAGCGTGTTGAGCTCATGGAACAGGGGACATCTGTGGAATAAAGCGCCCAAAACTCCTTAACGATTAAAACCCTTATTTTGTAATTTATGTTTTCTCAGTGAAGTGAGGAAGAGCTTTTTTTTTTTTTTAACCAGAAAGGGGTGTGGTTTGTCCTCTCTACCTGAGCAGGTGGCTGCGGTGCCCCAGAAACACTTGTCATTTAGCGTCTGGTTATTTATTGTCTCTCATTGTGAGGACGGCAGGGACGAGGAGGATGTTGAGGACGTTGCTACGGCAACCGAATCTGTGTCACGCTTCAAGTGAATCTGAAAGAAGATCAGTGTTGGAGCAGGTCATTTTGCACTCCATCTTAAAGAGAAAAAGACAACCCAACTTAAACAAAGAGAAACTTCACCTTAAACAGAGAGACAATCCACATCAGAGATTCTACACCTTACACAGAGAAAGACACTCCATGTTAAACAGAGAATATTACACCTAAAATACACTCCACCTCAGTCAGAGATTCATATCAGTCAGTGACTCAGAGATTCAAATCAGTCAGTGACTCAGTCAGAGATTCAAATCAGTCAGTGATTCATATCAGTCAGTGACTCAGAGATTCAAATCAGTCAGTGACTCAGTCAGAGATTCAAATCAGTCAGTGATTCATATCAGTCAGTGACTCAGAGATTCATATCAGTCAGTGACTCAGTCAGAGATTCAGTTCAGTCAGAGATTCAAATCAGTCAGTGACTCAGTCAGAGATTCATATCAGTCAGTGACTCAGAGATTCAAATCAGTCAGTGACTCAGTCAGAGATTCAGTTCAGTCAGAGATTCAAATCAGTCAGTGATTCATATCAGTCAGTGACTCAGAGATTCATATCAGTCAGTGACTCAGTCAGAGATTCAGTTCAATCAGAGATTCAAATCAGTCAGTGACTCAGTCAGAGATTCATATCAGTCAGTGACCCAGTCAGAGATTCAAATCAGTCAGTGACTCAGTCAGAGATTCGTATCAGTCAGTGACTCAGAGATTCAAATCAGTCAGTGACTCAGTCAGAGATTCCTATCAGTCAGTGACTCAGTCAGAGATTCATATCAGTCAGTGACTCAGAGATTCAAATCAGTCAGTGACTCAGTCAGAGATTCGTATCAGTCAGTGACTCAGAGATTCAAATCAGTCAGTGACTCAGTCAGAGATTCAAATCAGTCAGTGACTCAGTCAGAGATTCGTATCAGTCAGTGACTCAGAGATTCAAATCAGTCAGTGACTCAGTCAGAGACTCATATCAGTCAGTCATTGGCTGTGTCCCAATTGTGTACTACACATGATAGTATATAGGTCCCTGGAGTTGTGACAGAGACACTACCTGCTGCACCACCGTGCCACCCCTATGAATATATGATAATGAATAAAGTGCCTATGTGCAAACAGCTAATAGAAACCATATAATATATAGCAGCAAATGACTAATTTAAATGTAGTGGAGTAAAGGAATCCGGAGCAGAGAGAAAAATAACCACATAAACTCCTCTCCTCACTGGTGTGGAGCTGTGTGGCTTTTACTGCTGCGTGGCTTCTGTCAGACTGGGAGAGTGGATATTTCACATTCCACCTTAAATGGTGTTGCAGTTGCACAGTGTTTTAAAAAAAATGATGTTCATGTTTCCTCACCATTTGCTGCTCTCTAGTCAGTCTGCATACCTGTTTATTTTTTATTTTTGATGTTACTGTTTCATTACTTAAGATGGAACTGACTCTAAATTCAGGAGAGAGCTAACTCTTACAGACACTTACAGACAATTTACACTTCAGACACTAACAAGATACAGTCGCTTCTTACTCACACACACCGCTCCACCTTTAAAGATACAGTTGCTTCTTACTTACACGCACTGCTCCACCTTAAAAGATACAGTCGCTTCTTACTCACACGCACTGCTCCACATTAAAAGATACAGTTGCTTCTTACTCACACACACCGCTCCACCTTTAAAGATACAGTTGCTTCTTACTTACACGCACTGCTCCACCTTAAAAGATACAGTCGCTTCTTACTCACACGCACTGCTCCACATTAAAAGATACAGTTGCTTCTTACTCACACACACCACTCCACCTTAAAAGATACAGTCGCTTCTTACTCACACGCACTGCTCCACCTTAAAAGATACAGTCGCTTCTTACTCACACGCACTGCTCCACATTAAAAGATACAGTTGCTTCTTACTCACACACACCGCTCCACCTTAAAAGATACAGTCGCTTCTTACTCACACGCACTGCTCCACATTAAAAGATACAGTTGCTTCTTACTCACACACACCGCTCCACCTTAAAAGATACAGCCGCTTCTTACTCACACGCACTGCTCCACCTTAAAAGATACAGTCGCTTCTTACTCACACGCACTGCTCCACCTTAAAAGATACAGTCGCTTCTTACTTACATGCACCGCTCCACATTAAAAGATACTGCCGCTTCTTACTCACACGCACTGCTCCACCTTAAAAGATACAGTCGCTTCTTACTCACACGCACTGCTCCACCTTAAAAGATACAGTCGCTTCTTACTCACATGCACTGCTCCACCTTAAAAGATACAGTTGCTTCTTACTCACACACACCGCTCCACCTTAAAAGATACTGTCGCTTCTTACTCACACGCACCGCTCCACCTTAAAAGATACAGTCGCTTCTTACTCACACACACTGCTCCACCTTAAAAGATACTGTCGCTTCTTACTCACACACACCGCTCCACATTAAAAGATACTGTCGCTTCTTACTCACACACACACCGCTCCACCTTAAAATATACAGTCGCTTCTTACACACACACACCGCTCCACCTTAAAAGATACAGTCGCTTCTTACACACACACACCGCTCCACCTTAAAAGATACTGTCGCTTCTTACTCACACACACCGCTCCACCTTAAAAGATACAGTCGCTTCTTACACACACACACCGCTCCACCTTAAAAGATACAGTCGCTTCTTACACACACACACCGCTCCACCTTAAAAGATACAGTCGCTTCTTACTCACACACACCGCTCCACATTAAAAGATACAGTCACTTCTTACTCACACACACCGCTCCACATTAAAAGATACTGCCGCTTCTTACTCACACACACCGCTCCACATTAAAAGATACAGTCGCTTCTTACACACACACACCGCTCCACCTTAAAAGATACAGTCGCTTCTTACTCACACACACCGCTCCACATTAAAAGATACAGTCACTTCTTACTCACACACACCGCTCCACATTAAAAGATACTGCCGCTTCTTACTCACACACACCGCTCCACATTAAAAGATACAGTCGCTTCTTACTCACACGCACTGCTCCACCTTAAAAGATACCGTCGCTTCTTACTCACACGCACTGCTCCACCTTAAAAGATACAGTTGCTTCTTACTCACACACACCGCTCCACCTTAAAAGATACTGTCGCTTCTTACTCACACGCACCGCTCCACATTAAAAGATACTGTCGCTTCTTACTTACATGAACTGTTCCACCTTAAAAGATACAGTCGCTTCTTACTCACACACACCGCTCCACCTTAAAAGATACCATCGCTTCTTACTCACAAACACCGCTCCACATTAAAAGATACTGTCGCTTCTTACTTACACGAACTGTTCCACCTTAAAAGATACAGTCACTTCTTACTCACACACACCGCTCCACATTAAAATATACTGTCGCTTCTTACTCACACGCACCGCTCCACCTTAAAAGATACAGTCGCTTCTTACTCACACACACCGCTCCACCTTAAAAGATACAGTCACTTCTTACTCACACACATCGTTCCACATTAAAAGATACAGTCGCTTCTTACTCACACACACCGCTCCACATTAAAAGATACAGTCGCTTCTTACTCACACACGCCGCTCCACCTTAAAAGATACCGTCGCTTCTTACTCACAAACACCGCTCCACCTTAAAAGATACTGTCGCTTCTTACTCATACACACCGCTCCACCTTAAAAGATACAGTCACTTCTTACTCACACACACCGCTCCACATTAAAAGATACAGTCGCTTCTTACTCACACACACCGCTCCACCTTAAAATATACAGTCGCTTCTTACTCACACACACCGCTCCACATTAAAAGATACTGTCGCTTCTTACTTACACGAACTGTTCCACCTTAAAAGATACAGTCGCTTCTTACTCACACACACCGCTCCACCTTAAAAGATACTGTCGCTTCTTACTCACAAACACCGCTCCACATTAAAAGATACAGTTGCTTCTTACTCACACACACCACTCCACCTTAAAAGATACAGTCGCTTCTTACTCACACACACCACTCCACCTTAAAAGATACAGTCGCTTCTTACTCACAAACACCGCTCCACATTAAAAGATACTGCCGCTTCTTACTCACACACACCGCTCCACATTAAAAGATACAGTCGCTTCTTACACACACACACCGCTCCACCTTAAAAGATACAGTCGCTTCTTACTCACACACACCGCTCCACATTAAAAGATACAGTCACTTCTTACTCACACACACCGCTCCACATTAAAAGATACTGCCGCTTCTTACTCACACACACCGCTCCACATTAAAAGATACAGTCGCTTCTTACTCACACGCACTGCTCCACCTTAAAAGATACCGTCGCTTCTTACTCACACGCACTGCTCCACCTTAAAAGATACAGTTGCTTCTTACTCACACACACCGCTCCACCTTAAAAGATACTGTCGCTTCTTACTCACACGCACCGCTCCACATTAAAAGATACTGTCGCTTCTTACTTACATGAACTGTTCCACCTTAAAAGATACAGTCGCTTCTTACTCACACACACCGCTCCACCTTAAAAGATACCGTCGCTTCTTACTCACAAACACCGCTCCACATTAAAAGATACTGTCGCTTCTTACTTACACGAACTGTTCCACCTTAAAAGATACAGTCACTTCTTACTCACACACACCGCTCCACATTAAAATATACTGTCGCTTCTTACTCACACGCACCACTCCACCTTAAAAGATACAGTCGCTTCTTACTCACACACACCGCTCCACCTTAAAAGATACAGTCACTTCTTACTCACACACATCGTTCCACATTAAAAGATACAGTCGCTTCTTACTCACACACACCGCTCCACATTAAAAGATACAGTCGCTTCTTACTCACACACGCCGCTCCACCTTAAAAGATACCGTCGCTTCTTACTCACAAACACCGCTCCACCTTAAAAGATACTGTCGCTTCTTACTCATACACACCGCTCCACCTTAAAAGATACAGTCACTTCTTACTCACACACACCGCTCCACATTAAAAGATACAGTCGCTTCTTACTCACACACACCGCTCCACCTTAAAATATACAGTCGCTTCTTACTCACACACACCGCTCCACATTAAAAGATACTGTCGCTTCTTACTTACACGAACTGTTCCACCTTAAAAGATACAGTCGCTTCTTACTCACACACACCGCTCCACCTTAAAAGATACTGTCGCTTCTTACTCACAAACACCGCTCCACATTAAAAGATACAGTTGCTTCTTACTCACACACACCGCTCCACATTAAAAGATACAGTCGCTTCTTACTCACACACACCACTCCACCTTAAAAGATACAGTCACTTCTTACTCACACACACCACTCCACCTTAAAAGATACAGTCGCTTCTTACTCACAAACACCGCTCCACATTAAAAGATACTGTCGCTTCTTACTTACACACACTGCTCCACCTTAAAAGATACAGTCGCTTCTTACTCACACACACCTCTCCACCTTAAAAGATACAGTCGCTTCTTACTCACACACACCGCTCCACCTTGAAAGCAAATGCCAAAATGTCAGACAGGGCACCTTTAAAACCTCCTGAGGAAGTGAAACCTGTTTCAGTCGTGTGAGACGTGACACCGCACCAGAAAATGTCCTCGTCTGCAACTCAGTGATGGTTCATTTAATGTTCAACAGAGGTCAGTCCTGCTGTTTGCCTTTGTCAGGTTTTGGTTTCCCAGTCACCTCCAGCTCAACAGTACATCAGCACCATCTCTCCCTCTCTCAAACACACATACACACCTTCATGTACACAAAAACACACACACAGGCCTTATAAACATTTCTATTTACTGTCACACACACACACATGGACAATGCCTTTAGGTATGAAACATCTGAAGAACATGGCGTGCTGGATCTGTCCAACATTAAAGTGTCTTCAGCAGCAGTTAGTTTAAGTTTTCTGTGGCAGGTAAATCACATATCTATCTGCCCTTTAACCTGCTCTTTAACTCAGTGATAGGAAACACATCCGCGTGAGCTCTGCTCTTTCACACAGAAACACACACACGTCCTCACCGTTCATGCCTGGAACCGCAAGGTTTACGTTGCTAACAAATTCTTAACATCCACAGTCCTCCGTTACCTGTCCCACACAATAGCCTTATGTATGGGTTACATTAGTGGGTCCGGTGCTAAAACTAATCAATCAGTTCCATTGATTATGTTAACTTTGGGAGATTGGGAACAAGAGATTTTTATAAATTTCTCGAACTGATCTCAAGTTCAGAACCAAATCCAGGAACATTTTACAAAGGAGGCCCTGGGTGTTGTTTAACGGTAAAAGAAACAAACCGTGGGCGCGGAGACATCATTGAGAGCTGAGGCCTTTGATGCGTGGCGGTGATCAGAGTTAAACTCTGCGTCGGACTCGTAGAGCGAAGCGTCCGTTATGTTCCTGGACAGTGATGAGTTTGTGATGTTTTGGCTTTTAATGTTTGCGTCTCCAACGTTCAAAAGATGGTAAAAAAAACTTCAGCTCTTTCAACTGTAACTTGTTTGATCATGAGGGAAGGAGCCGAGGTTGTATCCAAGCAACAGGACGGTTGCCAGGTGACAGACTGAGGTCCTGAAACCGGAACGGCGTTCTCTCTCTGAGACATGACGACACCACCCCCACCCCACCCCACCCCAGGTACAAATCAAAACAGACAGAAGCAAAGAGGAGTGTCAGAGGGGAGAATAACTTCCAGGTGGTTGCTAATTTGTCCTGCTCCGGGTGACTGTCTGTGAGGAGTGTGGTGTGTTCTCCCTGTGTCTGCGTGGGTTTCCTCCGGGTGACTGTCTGTGATGAGTGTGGTGTGTTCTCCCTGTGTCTGCGTGGGTTTCCTCCGGGTGACTGTCTGTGAGGAGTGTGGTGTGTTCTCTCTGTGTCTGTGTGGGTTTCCTCCTGGTGACTGTCTGTAATGAGTGTGGTGTGTTCTCCCTGTGTCTGCATGGGTTTCCTCCTGGTGACTGTCTGTGAGGAGTGTGGTGTGTTCTCCCTGTGTCTGCATGGGTTTCCTCCAGGTGACTGTCTGTGAGGAGTGTGGTGTGTTCTCGCTGTGTCTGCGTGGGTTTCCTCCGGGTGACTGTGAGGAGTGTGGTGTGTTCTCCCTGTCTGTGAAGACAAGTGTTGTTATGTTGGAGGACAGAGTTCGGTTCCAGACTGTGGAGATATGAGATTGCCACTGGTTGCAGAATTTCATCTCTGCATTGAGAAGCCTCCAATGATGATGATCCTCGTTTTTCCAGTGAGGGAGATGCCGCCCCACACCATCACACACAATAAACTGTTTGGCTTTGGCAGAGAGGATTTGGCAAATTTTTCATGGGCGCAACCCACACACTCAGCTCCACTGCTCCTCCTAGAAATGCATGTTAATTACAAACATTTTAAAAGGTAAATTAACAGGCTCCAACGGTGTAAGATTTACTGCCAAGAAGCAATGATACAACAAAGAAATAATCCACAAAACACTAATTTTCTTACTTTTTGACGTGTTCATTTCCTCTGAGAGACGGTAGTAATTATCTCGACATTAAAGCAGTAATATTTCAAGAACTTATTTCAGAATTAAATTAGTGATTAATATTTCGAGATTAAAGCAGTAATTAGTAGACTCCAGATTTGTACAGTACTAGGTAGTAGGTTTTGTGATTTGTTTTTACAACAGGAAATCTGTGCATTTCCTGTGTGTTACTGGCTTTTTTAAGCTTTACAACGTTTATAACTCTTTCTTTTAATCGCTCAGGTTTGTTAGCTGTGATTAACATTTGTTAAATAATGAGTAATTAGTTTTAGAAACTAGTTGGAGATTCAGTATCTGCCCCTCACACACACGCTCTACCGTAAAATCACACGCTCTACCGTAAATCACACGCTCTACCATAAAACACAAGCTCTACCGTAAATCAAATGTTCTACAGTAAAACACACGCTCTACTGAAAAACACACGCTCTACCATAAATCACATGCTCTACCGTAAATCACGCTCTACTGTAAAACACACTCTACCGTAAATCACGCTCTACCATAATACACAAGCTCTGCCGTAAATCACACGCTCTACTGTAAAACACACACTCTACTGAAAAACACACGCTCTACCGTAAAACACACGCTCTACCATAAATCACATGCTCTACCGTAAATCACGCTCTACTGTAAAACACACACTCTACCGTAAATCACGCTCTACCATAATACACAAGCTCTACCGTAAATCACACGCTCTACTGAAAAACACACTCTCTACTGTAAAACACACGCTCTACCATAAAACACAAGCTCTACCGTAAATCAAATGTTCTACAGTAAAACACACGCTCTACCATAAATCACATGCTCTACCGTAAATCACGCTCTACTGTAAAACACACACTCTACCGTAAATCACGCTCTACCATAATACACAAGCTCTATCGTAAATCACACGCTCTACTGAAAAACACACTCTCTACTGTAAAACACACGTTCTACCGTAAAACACACGCTCTACTGAAAAAGACACGCTCTACCATAAATCACACGTTCTACTGTAAAACACACTCTCTACTGAAAAACACACTCTCTACTGTAAAACACACGCTCTACTGAAAAACACACGCTCTACCATAAATCACACGTTCTACTGTAAAACACACTCTCTACTGAAAAACACACTCTCTACTGTAAAACACACGCTCTACTGAAAAACACACTCTCTACTGTAAAACACACGCTCTACCATAAAACACAAGCTCTACCGTAAATCAAATGTTCTACAGTAAAACACACGCTCTACTGAAAAACACACGCTCTACCATAAATCACATGCTCTGCCGTAAATCACGCTCTACTGTAAAACACACACTCTACCGTAAATCACGCTCTACCATAATACACAAGCTCTACCGTAAATCACACGCTCTACTGAAAAACACACTCTCTACTGTAAAACACACGCTCTACCGTAAAACACACGCTCTACTGAAAAACACACGGTCTACCATAAATCACACGTTCTACTGTAAAACACACTCTACTGAAAAACACACTCTCTACTGTAAAACACACGCTCTACTGAAAAACACACGCTCTACCATAAATCACACGTTCTACTGTAAAACACACTCTCTACTGAAAAACACACTCTCTACTGTAAAACACACGCTCTACTGAAAAACACACTCTCTACTGTAAAACACACGCTCTACCATAAAACACAAGCTCTACCGTAAATCAAATGTTCTACAGTAAAACACACGCTCTACTGAAAAACACACGCTCTACCATAAATCACATGCTCTACCGTAAATCACGCTCTACTGTAAAACACACACTCTACCGTAAATCACGCTCTACCATAATACACAAGCTCTACCGTAAATCACACGCTCTACTGAAAAACACACTCTCTACTGTAAAACACACGCTCTACCGTAAAACACACGCTCTACTGAAAAACACACGCTCTACCATAAATCACACGTTCTACTGTAAAACACACTCTCTACTGAAAAACACACTCTCTACTGTAAAACACACGCACTACCGTAAAACACACACTCTACCATAAATCACACGCTCTACTGTAAAACACACTCTCTACCATAAATCACACGCTCTACTGTAAAACACACTCTACCATAAATCACACGCTCTACTGTAAAACACACACTCTACCATAAATCACACGCTCTACTGTAAAACCCACACTCTACCATAAATCACACGCTCTACTGTAAAACACACACTCTACCATAAATCACACGTTCTACTGTAAAACACTCTCTACTGAAAAACACACACTCTACTGTAAAACACATGCTCTACCGTAAAACACACGCTCTACTGAAAAACACACGCTCTACCGTAAATCACACATTCTACCGTAAAACACATGCTCTACCGTAAATCACACGCTCTACTGTAAAACACACTCTATCGTAAATCACACGCTCTACCGTAAAACACACGCTCTATCGTAAATCACACGCTCTACTGTAAAACATGCTCTACCGTAAAATACATGCTCTATCGTAATTCACATGCTCTACCATAAAATACACGCTCTACCGTAAAACACACGTTCTATTGTAAATCACACGCTCTACTGTAAAACATGCTCTACTGAAAAACACACACTCTACTGTAAAACACACACTCTATCGTAAATCACACGCTCTACTGTAAAACATGCTCTACCATAAAATACATGCTCTATCATAATTCATACGCTCTACTGTAAAACACCCTCTACCGTAAAACACATGCTCTACTGTAAAACATACGCTCTACCGTAAAACACTGGCTCTACCGTAAAACACATGCTATATCGTAAATCACACGCTCTACCGTAAAACACAGAGGAACTTACATTTTCTGATTCTGACTTTACATTCTCAAATAATTACTACTATAATCTCGAAGTCTTGTATATTATTTTCTAAGAAATGGCCCTAAAACACTGCCATCTTTCGCAAATAAGTGACATTAAAGTATATTTTGGTAACCAAACTTCTAACAATCATGAAAAGTCCCTGCTGTGAGGAGCTTTTAAAGCAGGGGACGTCTGGTTCCATCCCCCTCCACTGCCTCTGAGTCTAGAAAATCCTCAACAACCAGAACCAGGAATCTCTCCATCTCTAAGTTTACAGGTCAATGCCTTTCTGTAGCTTCACATCGTCCTCCACTCCTCTCTCCACAGGAGAAAACCAGGCCACAGCGCCCTCTGCTGTTCGTAAACATCATCACAGGATTTTAAAGGTGCAGTCCGTCATTTTACCTCCAGAAATTAGTAAACAAGGATCAAACTCTGGACTTGTGGTCAGATTTAACAAACACTGGAGAATAAGAGCAGGTCTGAGATTACACCCCCCAGGTCTGTGCTAATGTACAGTCTTTTTTATTTTCTGCAGAAAAATACATACAGCAGTTTATAAATAAATAAATAAATACAGAGTGTGTCTCAGCTCTGCAGACAGTTAAAGAGGACAGAAGGGGGCAGATGGGGCCCGTGGAGGACGAGGGACAGAACCTGTCCAAAAGTCCCTCTGAACTGTGGACAGTTCACACACTCACCCAGTCACTCATACACACAACCTGTGGACAGTTCACACACTCATCCAGTCACACACACACAACCTGTGGACAGTTCAAACACACTCACACACACACACACACACACTCACACACACACACACACACACACACAAACCTGTGAAGTATCAGTCACTCTCCGTTCATAAACCTCTGGCGACGCCCTGAAGGTGGCGATATTGCACGGGGTCCCGGGGCTGTAAGGGTTAATCCCGAAGGCAGGTAAAACAAAAGGAAAAACAGAATCAGGACAGAGATGTTAAAGTCCTCTTTTATTTTTCTCTTTGACTTTTCCACAGAGTCTCCATCCATTTATAACAGAAAACAGAGAGAGAGAGAGAGAAACAGACAGAGACACACACACAGAGAAAGAGAGACAGAGAGAGAGAGAGAGGGAGAAAGAGTGAGAGAGGAGGGAGAGAGAGAGAGTGTGTGTGTGTGAGAGAGAGAGAGAGAGAGAGAGAGAGAGAGAGAGAGAGAGAAGAGGGAGGGAGAGAGAGAGAGAAGAGGGAGGGAGAGAGAGAGAGAGAGAAGAGGGAGGGAGGGAGAGAGAGAGAGAGAGAAGAGGGAGGGAGGGAGAGAGAGAGAGGAGGGAGGGAGAGAGAGAGAGAGAAACAGACAGAGACACACAGAGAAAGAGAGACAGACAGACAGAGAAACAGACAGACAGAGAGAGAGAGAGAGGGAGAAAGAGTGAGAGAGGAGAGAGAGAGAGAGAGGGAGAAAGAGTGAGAGAGGAGGGAGAGAGAGAGAGTGTGTGAGAGAGAGAGAGAGAAGAGGGAGGGAGAGAGAGAGAGAAAGAGAAGAGGGAGGGAGAGAGAGAGAGAGAGAGAAGAGGGAGGGAGGGAGAGAGAGAGAGGGAGGGAGAGAGAGAGAGAGAGAAGAGGGAGGGAGAGAGAGAGAGAGGAGGGAGGGAGAGAGAGAGAGGGAGAGAGAGAGAGGTATGAGTAAAGTAAAAAAATACAAAAATAAACAAAGAAACAAAAAAAGTTGGAGATATAAATATGAGTTGAAGGAAATTAATGATTTATTTGGTATTTTTAAGTATTTTTAATTTATTCAGGAGGAATAAAACACCTCACAGACACATGCATCAATGACGTTTCAAAATAAAAGCCATGTTCTCCAAAGCAGCCTGGAGTTTTCTCCTAAAATAAAATAAAACTTAAAAAAAACCCTGTTTTAGCAGTGGTATACTGCAGAGACTTTTATTCTATTAAAGTGACCATTCAACAACACATTTCATGAACATTTGTGTTAAGGGGGACTTTTATTTTTCAGAACCCTTCTTCAAGATCTCACTGTAACTTAATGAATTAATCACAGAATAATCCATTAATTATTTAAAATAAAAATAAAAGTCGTCTACTGCATTAAATTTGCTTTTTAAAAAATACAAACTGTAAATATTATATTGTGCTCTGATCTTTCCAGTGGTCGTCCATCAATAATAATCAATACTTACATTGATCATATTTATCCATCTGTCAATCTGCATGGCAGTACAAGAGGCTGATCAATAATCTATATTCAATAATCTATAATCAATAATCTGAGATTCTAGTGAATAACAGAATGTTTTTCAAATTAAAGGCATAAATGTGATTTAAAAGCGGCTGTTTTTAAAATGAATAATACGTTTAATCTGCGTCAGAAACGCTCTGAGTTAAAAGGCAGTGTAGAAAATTTCATAATAGAAGTCTCCTTTAAATCTCACTGAAAGTTAATTTCTATAAACTCCAGTCTAAAACCCAGACTAAAGTGTGTGTGTCGGGCGGCGTGCTTTTAAACTCGTATAGTGTGATTTATGAGCCCCTCCAACTGTTTTTAAATCAATATCGTGAATCATTTGTTTAAACTCATTCAAATAAAGCCTCCCCCCGGCGGAGCACCTGGAGGAGACCCACACAGACACAGGGAGAACACACCTCACTCCTCACAGAGAGTGTTACACAGGGTTTATATCAGGTTCTGTGTTAGTTAATTGTTTATTCTGACACTGAAACATGTTTTTGACACAAACGAAAAAAGATGAAATCTTTAAATGCTGTTAAATATAATTATTAATAAACTTATTAAATTTACTCTAAATCAGATCAGAGACTGATGCACGACTGTGTTTATCATCACTGTAAATATTTTAATAATTAAAGTCTCTAAGCAGTAGATAAACACTGTGAACAACAGTAAACAAGTCTTTTTTTTTTTATCAAAAAATCTACAAATGTTTTTGGGGCCAGTCACCACTAGGGGGCAGTGAGAGCGAAGAGGCCGTTTACGCTGTTTACGGCAACGCTAAGTTATTAATGGACGTTGAACTCGATCAAAGGCCCAATGTTTGTGCAGAGGTTTTCTCTCTGTGAGGATTTGATGGATACAGCCTCCACATGAACATCACCATGATGTTGGGGGGGTTACTCACGTCACCTGGCAGTGGTTTTAATCTTGTGGCTGATCTGGAACGTTGTGTTTTACTGAGTTGGAACTACCTCTGATTTTAGTGACTGCTGCTTTAAACTGGAACACACTTTTAGAGGACGTCAGCTCTGAGGGTTTAGTACTTTAAAGGAACACTGTATTTTATTATTATTATTATATTTGCTCCTGGAGCGCCCCCTAGTGTAATTCATTTTTACAGCACTGTCCTGAAATCAGAAGGGAGTGAGAGGGAAGAGTGCTAGATTCCTACCCTCCTCTAAAGGTTAGTTGCATAGTGCAGTTTCTGGAGTAACGGCAGCAGGGCTCTATTCTGTCGGTTACAGCTCAGTGGAGCATCACAAGAATTTTGAAGCTGTGATTTTAAGATATAAATATTACATAGGGTTCCTTTAAACGTGTGTTTTTGTTTTCTCCTGATTTTCCGCCTACGTTTACAGACCTGTGTTTGTTATATTTTTTTACTTGCTGTAAAAGTGTGAGGGGGGGGGGGAGCGAAATTAAAATACTGACCTTGTTCCATTGGTTCCTAAAAATGTACAGAATTTATAGGAACAATACAAACAAACGTTAAGCTTGTTTTTATCTTAAACACGGTTCTGTTCGAGCGACAGGGTGTGTTTCACTGCTTTATTTTTCTGAGTTAAATATAATATCAGGGCTTTTATTTTGCCGTTTTCTATGATTTAGTATCAGTTTAAAGACGAGGTGATGGTTGAGAATTTCAGTGGCATTTAGCAATTAAACTTAATGTAAAAACAAAGACATTGAAAGCAGATACTTCACACTTTTTCCCTCAAAAATATCATTCAAACTTTGCTAACTCCACTCCTGATTTATATTTGTACATTTTTGGTCGTTGTGTAAATCTGACAATATTTATATTTAATATTTATATATTTGATAAATCTCTGAAGCAGATGATGCCAATCCACTGCTAATCCACTCTCAGCATCGATGCTTAGCCTTGCCCCCGACGTCAGAGAGAAAACCAACACACGGTGAGAATACGGTGGCCCAGAGACTCAATAAACACAGAGTTTAAGAAACAAACACAGGTACTGTCTGTCACACGGGGTTCCTCTGCTCCAACCTCGGAGATGCCCCAGTCATCCGTAAGCGGGAGACCCTCGCTCTCTGGGTATCACAGCGGATCTGAGCAGTTAGCGTTCTCCTCCACGCGTGGTTTTAGCAGCGGTGCGCTCGTCTGTGTTGTGGCTCTGCTCCTAGTGTAGCGTCATTACGTTCCTGTCTTTAATGCTGAATATGTTCTCTTCTCTGTGGTGTTTTGAACCTCGGGGCCATCGTAGGTTTCAGATAAACATAAGTATGACGTCTCTTCATCTCCGCTCATTAAAAACACCGCTGTTGTATCTTTACTCGGATTAATCCTGGATTAGAAATATCTCTGAATGTGATTCAAATAAAACACGTTTTAATCCTAATCTTAATCCTGAAGAGTCTGAGTGGTGACTAATCCCAGGATTTCTCAGAACAACCAGCTCAGTTTAACCTGAAGGAGCTGAAGGACTTTCCCAGGCTTAAGTTACACAGCAAACTACGCTATCTTCGTTAGCCAGATAATCGTAGCCCGGATCTCTAACTCTGAGCTGAAGTTATCTGGATAAAGACAACAAGCTTCTGGATTAAATAAAAAAACAAGGAAAAATTCCCTTAATTTTTGGTTGAAAACTACAGTCAAAAATAAAGAAAAAAACAAACAAACAGAAAAACACTTCAGTTTCACAAGAAACCACTGTATTTTTGGGGAGTTTTAAAATTCTGCACAATTTTCACCAAATGTGTTTGAACTCTGACAGACAGCGTGTAACAAAGGTTTAGCTCCAAATTAGCATCTCTCTCTCACACACACACACACACACACACACACACACACAGGGATTAAGTATTAAATGACAGGCGTGTGGACAGTGATGAAAATGCCTGAAACCTTTGGGACAGAGGCTGGACACTGATCTTCGAACAAAACACGGACACTTTTCAAGTAGAACTTCAACATTCATCAAGGCCTTGTCTCGGGACGAATCAGACGAACGTCAGACAGGAGCACGAGGACAACTCGGACACACGTCAGATGGAAGTATCAGGACGAATCAGACAGACGTAAGGCAGGAGTATCGGGACAAAGCGGAGGGAAAGGGACCCGTCGCTGCACGACCCCGTGTCTGCAGGAGCAGGACAGACGCGTTCCTGACTTTGGACTGGGTCTGGGTCGTGATCCCGGAGTGGTTCTGGTGGGACAGGGACAGGGAAGGAGACGGAGACGGAGACAGAGACGGAGACAGGGGGCTCTGGTTTTGTCCCGACAGCAGGAGAGAGCAGATGAAAGGCTGGGAAAGGGCTGTTGTTGCATATATATGTGTTTTATTGGAAAGGGCTGATTATAAAAAGAGGAGTAAAGCTGTGCATGATGCTGATGATCGGACGGTGAGATTAGAGCTTTGACAGAGTTGGGTTTAACTGGACCGAACCGGGTTTAAACGCTGATTTGGGGTCAGTTGGTCAGAGTGCTGGACGCTCTGAAGTACGACAGGAATTTGAAGCACAGACTCACGACGAAATACCAGATATTCCTCGCCATCTGAGAGCGAGCGATAAACACTCGCCAAATAAACACCAGCAGCAGGGTGTTGAAGGTGTAGCGGATGTTTCTCAACCTGTGAGAGAGAGAGAGAGAGAGAGGGAGGGAGGGCGAGAGAGAGAGAGAGAGGGAGGGGAGGGGGCGGGAGAGGGAGAAAGAGAGGGTGAGAAAAATGGAAAAAGAAATTAAATATTTTAGTCAAGGCAAATTTTATTTCACAAAAAATCACATACATTCAACAATTACAAACACAACTGCCGTGTTTGTGTGTGTGTATGTGTATGAGTGTGTATGTGTGTGTGTGTGTGTATGAGTGTGTGTGTGTGTGTGTGTGAGTGTGTATGTGTGTGAGTGTGTGTGTGTTTGTTTATATTACATGGTGGGGTCCGCAACCTGTTAGCACACTCACGGTGTGGGGACCAAAAACATGGTGGGGACCGGTTTGCTGGTCCCCACAATGTTTTCAGCCAAAATGGGTCAGCTGACTCAGGAGGCCATGCTGATATGGGTGGTGCAGTTTTTTTTTTGGCCCCCATGCTTCACACAAACCTGACAGCCGTGTGTCTCATCTGTGTGTGACTCTGCTCACCACGCCCCCGGTGGCACTCGGTGGTATTGCATGAACACACAGATCGTGGGGGTCCGTACACACTTCACTACTGCGTCTACGCAACACTGACAGTGACTCATATTAAATGAACTAGGGTCCTTTAAACACTGCATTAATGGCTCCTTCTCCAAGGTAAACACAAATAAAACACCGTACACAACTAGTTAGTCTTTTAAACATAGAAAATAATCTTAACAAGAAATGTACATGGACATACATTTAGTTACAAAATATTAATCCTGGTGTAGTATATTGTAAGTTAGTGAGGAGGCGAATTAAATTGTTTAAATTAAAACTTTTAGTTCAAACATCAGCGTTATAAAGTCTTTAATGGTGACACGTTCAAGAGTAAAATTCATATACGTGTAAATATAGTCCTCTCTTTATGTATTAAAATAGCTCAGCCGAACATTTGGTTGAAGATAATGGCTCTGTGTAATGGAAGCGAATATAAAATGGCGGTTTGTAGTTTTCACCGTTCTACATTGAATGAAGGAAAAGCAACTCGGAACTACAAAGGAACTACACTTCCCATAATCCCTCTGTTCCACGAAGAGTCTGCGGGGTCGTGCACAGGACGAGCTGAAAGGTAATAAACGGCTTAAATATATGGCTTTACTCGGTAATGTAACGCTTATTTTAGTCGTATTTATGTGTGTATATAGAGAGAATGGGAGTTATTAAGCTGTTTTAAATGTTTTAAAGGGCTATATTTCCGTGCGAGAGTAGTGCAGAGAGAAAGAGGCTCTTAAATGTGACGTTAACAACAGCTTTCGTGCTTTAGCTAACGTTATACTGGATATAGAGAGAATATTCGGCTGGTTTTGTAAAATGAAGTTTTTAAAGGACTCTGTTTCCATGAATGCGTGTTGGAGACAGAGAGACAGTTACTTCAGCTGTTTACATTATAGAGGCCAGTTAGAGGCAAGTGTTTAAGGTGACGCTTCATTTGTAAATGTTTAATATCGAGAGTAAACATGATATTTTATTAGAATCATATAATCAGAGTTTTATTAAAACTGTATTTTCAGTGCATTCACTTGAGAGAGAAAGACAGACGTGAAAGTTAAATTAGTGCCAATATGTGGGTTTTTGTAATTAGTTTAAATCATGTAAAATTGCTTTGAGATGTTAAAAATCTGCAAATCTAAAACAATGTGTTTGACAGTGTAGCCTATGATTATATTTGCAACTCCTTCATTTGAAAGTCAGTGAGCATTTGGTGTGTACTATAAGCCTGACTTGCTTGTAACATTTGGTTTGTTTGTATTCGTTTACTTTTAGGGAGAGAGAGATTTTGGAGAGGGAGACAGCAGAAGCCGGAAAGAGGAAAAGGGAAAGATCTGGGAGGAGAAAAAGGAGAGTAATGCACTGACCCCTCGACTGATCTGCATCTAAGCTCAGAATACGAGAACTGTTTATTCACATTTAGATGTGTACTTACAGTAAGTGAGTGAATGAATTACTGTGTTCCTCCATAGCTCCAGACTAACCTTAACATGCTCCCTATTCTCCTCACAAACATTCATCAGTTCCTCAAAGAATCATCTCTTCATTAGTCTGCACAATACCTTCTACATTCATTATCATCCTAACATGCTGTACATCCTCACATCCTGTTCCTCTCTCATCTCGCCAGTCCATACATGTCTTTTATTCTAACCTCACTATCCATATTCTCATACAACTTTTCATGTGCATTTTCCCTAGCCTTTGTCACTTCTCCGTTTGCTTGATGCTGCATTTTTTTTGTATTTCTTTAGACATCTCTCTTGAGATTCCAATTCTATTTTGTCGACCACTTCCTTCTTAAGATTTCCTGCATGATCTCCTCATTCCAGCCTCCCAAGTCTCCTCCCTTCCTTCCTCTGTCCATACAAGAAAACACAGTACCTGTAGCCGATTCCCTCACTGCTTTTGCAGTCTCTGCCCATCTGTCCATCACCTCGTCCACCCCACCTAGCATCTGCCTCACCTGCTCCCTGAATCACACACCGTACTGTTCTTACTTTAACGTCCACCATCTGATCTGTGATTTAGCCCTCACCCACTTCCTTTTCTTCACCTCCAAATACATCCTACCTACCACCACCGTCTGATGCTGCCTTGCTATACTTCACCCCTGCCACCACCTTACAGTCACTAAATTACTTCAGGTTGCTTCGCCTGCATAAAACATAGTCCACATGTGTAGACCTTCCTCCACTCTTAAATGTCACCCTATGCTCTTCCTTCTTCTGAAAATAAGTATTTACTACTGCCATTTGCATTTTTTGGGGCAAATTCTACCACCATATCATCTACCTCTCTCCTTTTACCAGTCATAGTGCTAACGTTCAGTGTTTCCACTCTCACCTCCACCTTCCTCACCCTCTTCTTTATTTTGTTCTTGTTCCCCCTCTCCTTCTCCTCCTGTGACCAACAGTATCCCAATTTCCACTGGTACACTGGCAGGAAACAATCCCAATGGTGGACGTTGTTAACTCGGGCCTTCTCTGATCCGATATGGAACTCTTGTTAGTGATCTGCATTGTTAATTTGACATAGTTTATACAAAAGATAATCTTTCTGACACAACCTTCCCTATGTATACACGCTTGGGACCAGCATTACAATGCAATGTATTTCAGTGGCTAGGTTATGATTTGTCTGCCTACATTTACGCATATTCTGAGTTTCAGGAGGACAGTACAATTGAGACGGAGGAGAGTGAAAGCACTTGATGAAGCAGCACAGAATATCATCAGTGCCACTATCAACACCAATGTATTGGAAGGTATCTCTAAACTCATCTAAAGGTAATTCTAGTATAATCTTTTCTTCAAGATTAAATTGTGCATTATGTTTTTTTTTTTTTTTGCCTGTATAGTTCACTTAATGTTTTAAATTAGCAGCCTTTAAGCAGTTGTAGAGTAGTTATTTGTAATATAAGGAGTACTGGTAAAATTCAGCTTTTTATTTTTATTTTCTGCTAAATGCTAATGTGTTTTTAAAACTTTTCAATTTTTGAACTGAAGCTAGGTTATGCATAATATGTAGATTAAAATAAAAGATTGTGTATTCATTAAATTACACTGATAGTCTCATTTGTGGTTACCAAATATTTCATATTAAATTGTGATATTTCATTAACTGAAGGCTGTTTTACTGTTGTTTGAAATCTCTGTAGAAGGCATGCGAGGACACCGCTGACACGATGGACATGGTAGAACAAACCCACTGAGCTTCCGGTCCTGTGCTCAGCGCTGGAGCTCCGTCCTCTGACTTGGCGGTATTTAAAAAGGTTTCATATACATATAGTCACTGAAATAGGTTTTAGTGAGGCAGGTCACTGTGGTCAGTTGAAGTTAATTTCTCTGGTACAAAATTGTGATAGTTCATTGCTTTTGGGTGAGGCCTTAGGGATGGTACTGGTTACACATACGTTGTGGGGACCCTCTCAGGACGGAAGTATTGAAAAGGTTTTGGTCAAATGTGCACACACACACTGTCAGGTCTTGCATAGTGGGGTCCCCGTTTAGGGAGAAACACCTACTAAAGCAGTACACGCACAGGTCAATATACAGACAGTTTATCTGAACTACAGTGTACATTACCCCATGACTGATGTCACTGAGGGTCTAGTTTGAATTTGTTATTATTTTCTTTTCTGACACAGCTCTTTAAGCTTATATTAGTGACACACACTGTCAGGTCTAGCATAGTGGGGTCCCCGTTTAGGGAGACACACCTACTAAAGCAGTACACTCACAGGTCAATATACAGACAGTTTATCTGAACTACAGTGTACATTACCTCATGACTGATGTCACTGAGGGTCTAGTTTGAATTTGTTATTATTTTCTTTTCTGACACAGCTCTTTAAGCTTATATTAGTGACACACACTGTCAGGTCTAGCATAGTGGGGTCCCCGTTTAGGGAGAAACACCTACTAAAGCAGTACACTCACAGGTCAATATACAGACAGTTTATCTGAACTACAGTGTACATTACCCCATGACTGATGTCACTGAGGGTCTAGTTTAAATTTGTTATTATTTTCTTTTCTGACACAGCTCTTTAAGCTTATATTAGTGACACACACTGTCAGGTCTAGCATAGAGGGGTCCCCTTCTAGGGAGACACTCCTACTATAGCAGTACACTCACAGGTCAATATACAGACAGCGTTTCTGAACTACACTGTACATTAGCTCATGACTGATGTCACTGAGAGTTTAGTTTGAATTTGTTATTATTTTCTTTTCTGACACAGCGCTTTAAGCTTATATTAGTTACACACACTGTCAGGTCTTGCATAGTGGGGTCCCAGTTTAGGGAGACACACCTACTAAAGCAGTACACTCACAGGTCAATATACAGACAGTTTATCTGAACTACAGTGTACATTACCCCATGACTGATGTCACTGAGGGTTTAGTTTGAATTTGTTATTATTTTCTTTTCTGACACAGCGCTTTAAGCTTATATTAGTTACACACACTGTCAGGTCTTGCATAGTGGGGTCCCCGTTTAGGGAGAAACACCTACTAAAGCAGTACACGCACAGGTCAATATACAGACAGTTTATCTGAACTACAGTGTACATTACCCCATGACTGATGTCACTGAGGGTCTAGTTTGAATTTGTTATTATTTTCTTTTCTGACACAGCTCTTTAAGCTTATATTAGTTACACACACTGTCAGGTCTTGCATAGTGGGGTCCCCGTTTAGGGAGAAACACCTACTAAAGCAGTACACGCACAGGTCAATATACAGACAGTTTATCTGAACTACAGTGTACATTACCCCATGACTGATGTCACTGAGGGTCTAGTTTGAATTTGTTATTATTTTCTTTTCTGACACAGCTCTTTAAGCTTATATTAGTGACACACACTGTCAGGTCTAGCATAGAGGGGTCCCCTTCTAGGGAGACACTCCTACTATAGCAGTACACTCACAGGTCAATATACAGACAGCGTTTCTGAACTACACTGTACATTACCTCATGACTGATGTCACTAAGGGTTTACTTTGATTTTGTTATTATTTTCTTTTCTGACACAGCGCTTTAAGCTTGTATTAGTGACACACACTGTCAGGTCTAGCCTAGTGGGGTCCCTGTTTAGGGAGACACTCCTACTAAAGCAGTACACTCACATGTCAATATACAGACAGTTTATCTGAATTACAGTGTACATTACCTCATGACTGATGTCACTGAGGGTCTAATTTGAATTTGTTATTATTTTCTTTTCTGACACAGCTCTTTCAGGTTATATTAGTGACACACACTGTCAGGTCTAGCATAGAGGGATCCCCTTCTAGGGAGACACTCCTACTATAGCAGTACACTCACAGGTCAATATACAGGCAGCGTTTCTGAACTACAGTGTACGTTACCTTATGACTGATGTCACTGAGGGTCTAGTTTAAAATGGTTATTTACTTTTCTGATTCAGCTCTTTCAGGTTGTATTGGCGGTTGTATTGGTGGTATAATCTGAAATTGTTACTTGTGTCAGGACAAATGTGTCTTACGTTTTTTAATACCATGGTGTATCCATGTCAAGTCAATTTGACTCAGCAATTGTTTAACTGATGAGAGATTAAACATGTTGTAAAATGTATTGCACTTTAAATACTAATGTATTTGTGTGTGGTGTTCACCGAAATGTTTTACTGTTGTTTGAAATCTCTGTAGAAGGCATGAGAGGACACCGCTGACACGATGGACATGGTAGAACAAACCCACTGAGCTTCCGGTCCTGTGCTCAGCGCTGGAGCGCCGTCCTCTGACTTGGAGGTATTTAAAAAGGTTTCATGTCCATATAGTCACTGAAATAGGTTTTAGTGAGGCAGGTCACTGTGGTCAGTTGAAGTTAATTTCTCTGGTACAAAATTGTGATAGTTCATTGCTTTTGGGTGAGGCCTTAGGGATGGTACTGGTTACACACACTTTCAGGCCTTACGTTGTGGGGACCCTCTCAGGACGGAACTATTGAAAAGGTTTTGGTCAAATGTGCACACACACACCGTCAGGTCTAGCATAGTGGGGTCCCCGTTTAAGGAGAAACACCTACTAAAGCAGTACACTCACAGGTCAATATACAGACAGCGTTTCTGAACTACACTGTACATTACCTCATGACTGATGTCACTGAGTGTCTAGTTTGAATTTGTTATTATTTTCTTTTCTGACACAGCTCTTTAAGCTTATATTAGTGACACACACTGTCAGGTCTAGCATAGAGGGGTCCCATACTAGGGAGACACTCCTACTACAGCAGTACACTCACAGGTCAATATACAGACAGCGTTTCTGAACTACAGTGTACATTACCCCATGATTGATGTCACTGAGGGTCTAGTTTGAATTTGTTATTATTTTCTTTTCTGACACAGCGCTTTAAGCTTATATTAGTGACACACACTGTCAGGTCTTGCATAGTGGGGTCCCCGTTTAGGTAGAAACACCTACTAAAGCAGTACACTCACAGGTCAATATACAGACAGTTTATCTGAACTACAGTGTACATTACCCCATGACTGATGTCACTGAGGGTCTAGTTTGAATTTGTTATTATTTTCTTTTCTGACACAGCTCTTTAAGCTTATATTAATGACACACACTGTCAGGTCTAGCATAGTGGGGTCCCCTTCTAGGGAGACACTCCTACTAAAGCAGTACACTCACATGTCAATATACAGACAGTTTATCTGAATTACAGTGTACATTACCTCATGACTGATGTCACTGAGGGTCTAGTTTGAATTTGTTGTTATTTTCTTTTCTGACACAGCTCTTTAAGCTTATGTTAATGACACACACTGTCAGGTCTAGCATAGTGGGGTCCCCTTCTAGGGAGACACTCCTACTAAAGCAGTACACTCACAGGTCAATATACAGACAGTTTATCTGAACTACAGTGTACATTACCTCATGACTGATGTCACTGAGGTTCTAGTTTGAATTTGTTATTATTTTCTTTTCTGATAAAGCTCTTTAAGATTATATTAGTTACACACACTGTCAGGTCTAGCATAGTGGGGTCCCCTTCTATGGAGACACTCCTACTAAAGCAGTACACTCACAGGTCAATATACAGACAGTTTATCTGAACTACAGTGTACATTACCTCATGACTGATGTCACTGAGGTTCTAATTTGAATTTGTTATTATTTTCTTTTCTGATACAGCTCTTTAAGGTTGTATTGGTGACACACACTGTCAGGTCTAGCATAGTGGGGTCCCCTTCTAGGGAGACACTCCTACTATAGCAGTACACTCACAGGTCAATATACAGACAGCGTTTCTGAACTACAGTGTACATTACCTCATGACTGATGTCACTGAGGGTCTAGTTTGAATTTGTTATTATTTTCTTTTCTGACACAGCTCTTTAAGCTTATATTAATGACACACACTGTCAGGTCTAGCATAGTGGGGTCCCCTTCTAGGGAGACACTCCTACTAAAGCAGTACACTCACATGTCAATATACAGACAGTTTATCTGAATTACAGTGTACATTACCTCATGACTGATGTCACTGAGGGTCTAGTTTGAATTTGTTATTATTTTCTTTTCTGACACAGCTCTTTAAGCTTATATTAATGACACACACTGTCAGGTCCAGCATAGTGGAGTCCCCTTCTAGGGAGACACTCCTACTAAAGCAGTACACTCACAGGTCAATATACAGACAGTTTATCTGAACTACAGTGTTCATTACCTCATGACTGATGTCACTGAGGTTCTAGTTTGAATTTGTTATTATTTTCTTTTCTGATAAAGCTCTTTAAGATTATATTAGTTACACACACTGTCAGGTCTAGCATAGTGGGGTCCCCTTCTATGGAGACACTCCTACTAAAGCAGTACACTCACAGGTCAATATACAGACAGTTTATCTGAACTACAGTGTACATTACCTCATGACTGATGTCACTGAGTTTCTAATTTGAATTTTTTATTATTTTCTTTTCTGATACAGCTCTTTAAGGTTGTAATGGTGACACACACTGTCAGGTCTAGCATAGAAGGGTCCCCTTCTAGGGAGACACTCCTACTATAGCAGTACACTCACATCTCAATATATAGACAGCGTTTCTGAACTACACTGTACATTACCTTATGACTGATGTCACTGAGGGTCTAGTTTGAATTTGTTATTATTTTCTTTTCTGACACAGCGCTTTAAAGTTGTATTGGTGACACACACTGTCAGGTCTAGCGTCGTAGGGACCACTTCTAGGAAGACACTCCTACTACAGCAGTACACTCACAGGTCAATATACAGACAGCTTTTCTGAACTACAGTGTATGTTACCTCATGACTGGTGTCACTGAGGGTCTAGTTTGAATTTGTTATTATTTTCTTTTCTGACACAGCTCTTTCAGTTTGTATTGGTGACACACACTGTCAGGTCTAGCATCGTAGGGACCACTTCTAGGGAGACACTCCTACTATAGCAGTACACTCACAGGTCAGTATACAGACAACATTTTCTGAACTACAGTTTACGTTACAGTGTATTTCTCTAAGTAATATGCATTTTCCCTAAGTATTTTTTTTCTTTTCCACAACTGCTGACTAGATTTTCAGCTGGTTCTGATAACTCCTCCACAGCTGCCCATAGTTTTCGGCACCTGATATCGAAGTTCACATGCATGGATGCAGCAAACTTGGCTACAAATCCCATAACACCTATCTCTACTGGTCTTGCATGTGCCTGCCACCCACGTTCTGTACAGTTCCCAAACTTTGTTCGATATTTGGACACTGAAAGCCGTGTTTGGTATTGAACCAACACAGGACACCATTTATTATATTGTTTTGAGGTTAGACTGTAAAAACTTATAGTTTGAAACAGACAGAAGCTCTGCAGGTCTCCCTTAGCCAGAGGGAGGGGCAGGTACTCCACAGAACATGCTTCTCATTGGTCCTAACTTGTATTAACTGTCAATGATTTATTTATATAAATTGTAATTAGTGAAGTATTTAAAATAGTAAAGCTATAAATGTGTCCCTAAATTTGGTTTCAGAAAGTTGGCAGCTTACAATTTCATAAATCACACTGCTTATTATTATAGAAAGAATAATTGTGCACACACACTTTTACACAGGCCCACCCAAAGATCAATTTGTGGCTATGCCACTGATGTAGTTAACGTTTAGTCATAGTTCCTAGTTTGAATAAATGTAATAATATAAACTGGACTTGCTGCCACATCAGGCCATTGGTCTCGTTACACATACAAGGCTGGGGTTTGCATTCTTGCAATTTGCTGCTGATACAATTTAAATACAAAAATTCAGGTATCTCGTTTCCACCTACCACTATCACTTCTCTCATTGAAGTGTTTGTAAAATAAAATAACTGTAGTTAGTAAGGCCTACCGATTTACATAGACTTAATATATTAACTGAAATAATAAATCTTGTAAAGTACTGTATGAAAAAATATGAGAATGACACCCTGCCTTTACGATGTTTGTTGGATGTGGCCCTTGAGTAAAAGTAATTGGGGACCCCTACTCTATTATATCTCTGATAGTGCATTTCCACCAAAAAGGAACCAGAACGGTTCCAGTTCGCAAGGTGAATTTGGAACCGTTTGGTATGTTTCCATCTACACAAACTGGTTCGTGACCTAGAAAAGTTTGTTCCCAGCTGAGTTTCAAATGCAGCGTTATTGCACTGCGGAGCTTGACAGGGTAATTTACAACGTTTCAAATAAATAAATAAAAAGAAATAAAACAGGAACACGCCCTGTTTTTTTGTTTCTGGTGCTGTTTGTGTGCGATTCCATTTGTGTTGGTCAGAGCCGCAGCTCTCGGTTACATTTCTCTGCTGTTCACAAGCTCAGCAGGACGGCTCTGAACTCGGCAACATTTACACAGTATTATATCTCACTCGGGTCTGACTTCATGGTAAACAAAGAATAAATAATGACTCTAACAATGAGTCTAACAGTCTTTGGTGCTGGTGCTGTATTCAGGCACAGCGACTCCCCTGCTAATGACGTATACCTGTTTCCCCTTTAAACGTGTAGAAACGCAGCAGTTCATTGGAAAGAACCAAGGTTCCAAGAATCAGGAATGGAACCGGTCTAGGAGCCAGAGTTCTTTTGGTGAAATAGCGCTGTGATTGACAGCAACAAATCAATGTTCTGATCGGTTAAATAAACCTCACTATATGATTGGTACAGCTAAAGCTTTCCTATTGGTACATCAGTTGGCCAATCAGGGTCAAAAATTCACAACTGTGAAAAGAGATTTACACAAGCAGCAGAGAAGGTGAATGTGTGCATTTTTTGTCACATTTGGAACATAAAGCTTTGCTCTGGTGCATTTTAAAACAATACTCACAAATGTAATGGACTTTGTAACTGCTTTTGAGCAACTACATACACGAAATTTTAACTGTGCTTGAGCAACTACATACACGTAAAACTAAAATCCACAAATGTATTGGAATGCACAAATTTAAAACAACAACTACAATAATAAATTAAATTCACAAATGTGCAAAAAAGATTTGCATTTGTAAATGAAATGTTGTGAATGTGTGAATCAGTAACTTCTCAAACGGTTTAAAATGTGCAAGAGCAAACCTTTTTAAAGTTCCAAATGTGACTGGGGGAATTTTTGAATGAGATGGAAAAATCCACACATTCTCCTTCTCTGTTGCGTGTGCGAATCTCTTTTTGCAGATGCGTATTTAAGACCCTGTTTTGACGGCCAATTGATGGACCAATAGGAAATCTTTAGCTGGACCAAGCAGATTGTGAGGTTTGTTTAACCAATTGGAACATTGATTTGTTGCTGTCAACCATAGCGCTTTTCCACAAAATGAACTCAGGTCCGCGAACCGCCACGTTTCTACGGACAGCAGAGAAATGTAAACAAGAGCCGCGGCTTTGATCAACGCACATGCAATTGCGCCTAACTTCACCAGAAACGCATAAAAATGGGGCATGTTCCTGTTTTTTCCTATTATTTATTTATATGAAACGTTGTGAATGACCCTGTCAAGCTCCACTGGGCGATAACGCTGTATTTGAAGCTCTGGGCTCTTGGTTACGTTTCTCCACTGTTCACAAGGTCAGCAGGATGCCTCTGAACTCAGCCATAGTGTCTCCATTCATGACGTATTCCTGGTTCCCCTCAAAATGTGTAGAAATGCGGTGGTTCACTGGAAAGAACCAATGTTCCTAGAATCAGGAACAGAACTGGTTCAAGAACCAGAGTTCTTTTGGTGGAAAAGCGCTATGGTTGACAGCAACAAATCCGATTGGTTAAACAAACCTTGGGATCTGATTGGTCCAGCTAAAGCTTTCCTATTGGTCCATCAATTGGCCGTTAAAACAGGGTCTTTAATTTGCAACTGCAAAAAGAGATTCGCGCACACAGCAGAGAAGGCGAATGTGTGTTTTTTTCCATCTCATTCAAAAACTCCCACTGTCACATTTGGAACCTTTAAAAAAGTTTGCTCTTGCACATTTTAAGTATTTTACTGATTCACACATTCACAACATTTCATTTACAAATGCAAATCTTTTTTACACATCTGTGAATTTAAGTTATTATTATTGTAGTTGTTGTTTTAAATTTGACGTATACATTTGTGGATTTTAACGTGTATGTAGTTACTCAAACACAGTTACAAAGTCTGTTACATTTGTGAGTATTGTTTTACAAACTCAAAATTTTTTTACCCTTTTTTGACTCCGTATTTGACTCCAGAACATTAGTGCAGAGAGTACAATGCAGTAATTACAAAGATGTTAAAATACATACAGAACAGGACCAGTAGACACAACACAGACAACAGTGTAGTTCTTCTTCTCATCAGCCTATGCCTCAAATTCTCATTGATGGGAGCTTGTCTCTTCGCTCACTGTCAGTCACAAGTCTCATACTACTGGATATTTATTGGCTGTCTGCATGGCATCAGCGATTTCTGGGCAAGCTCTTGTATCACATCTTTCAGCGGTTCACACGTAGCAATCGAGATAGTGTTGATTTGCCTCTGACCTAAGGGTTGTTCCCGTGATCCCCTAAAACAGTCTTTGACAAGAAAATCGGGGCTACAATCGTGCAGTGTGATCATATATCAGGAATCCATCAAGAAACATGTAATTGAATGATATTTATGAACGTACTTGTTTTATGAATGAGATGGATTCACTCAAGTATAAAGAAATGGTAAAAAGGTACTCTACTAAGTATTAATTACACCTGTCACAAAGGGTTTTAAAAGGTGTTTAATAATTCTGAGGCAGTAGTTATTTTGGGCATTTTTTGTTGGATTGGGAGAAAACAATTTTATCTATTTAAATTGTTATTTTAATCACTTTTTGCAAAAAAACATAGCTAATAATCCTAATTTGGGGCTTGATACCATTTTGAGTGCCAATTTAGGTCTGTTTTCTCTTTTGCATGTTGTAAGAAAAACAGCCTTATTAAATCATGCAATTTGTGCCAAAAAAGATGTTGGTAAAAGAGAAATTTTTATTAAAATTTAGGCATAGGAAAATTTCCTTTGAGATATATATATATATATATTTTTTTTTTTTGTCACCTAGGTCCAGTGAATTCCATGGAGTGGAGAAGCTCATGTTGATGGAAAGTTCCTGGAAAGCTGTTTGTTCACTGTATACATCTGAAACAGTGGGCTCTTAAACCTGTCTCTGCAATGTTGTGATGTGATTTATATTGTTTTAAAGGTTCTGTTTTCAGACTTGATCAAAGGTCTCTCGGACCAGGCAGTTTTGATAGGAACACCTTGTGTCTATACTCACTGTTCATTTCATCAGCTCC
>NC_089803.1:72136901-72141901 GCF_029633855.1 Hoplias malabaricus | reverse complement strand
CAGAGAGAACACACCACACTCCTCACAGACAGTCACCCGGAACAGGACTCAGTGACAGAGACTCTACCTGCTACTCCACCGTGCTGAGATTTGGGATATTAGGAAGTATATATTTTGGATATGGATATTTTAGGTGTGGATTTTGGGTGTGTCGCCCTGTGGACTGGCGCCCCCTTGAGGGTGTGTTCCCGTCTTGTGCCCAGTGATTCCGGGTAGGCTCCGGACCCACCGCTGCCCTGAACTGGATAAGGGCCACAGACAATGAATGAATTTTTGGGTGTGGATTTTGGAAGTCTGTTTGTGACATGGACTCACAGGGAAGGGCTCCTTCCAGCTGGCTCCGACGATGGAGGGCCGGATGATGCCCATGTTGAGTTTGCCGCTCGCCTGCTGCACCACACACTCCGCCAGGGCTTTGGTGTAGGTGTAGGTGTTGGGACGATCCCCGATTAACCGCGGCGTGATGTCACGGACAATAGCCTCATCCATCCACCTGAATACAGTTCAAATAAATCACAGAGAGTTTACTGTGTTATTATAAACCCGTAGACGATATAAAACATTATTAATAATAATATTAACTTCATCGACATTAAACTACTATATAATAATGAATGTCATCTTTAATGTGCTTTTCTCACCCCGGAGTCGTACAAAGCTGTTCCTGTGGTTAAAGGTGCACCCTATGGTTTCACTGAAGTGGTTGTCTGTGTTGTTGTAGTTCACCTACCCAGCCACCAGAGGTCTCACATCCCGAATCCCAACCTGTGCACTAGCGCATTACACAATGGAGACCTCCAGTGGACAAATAGGTGAACAACAACAACAAAGACAGCCATTCCCGTGCCGAGTGAGGTTTTCCTGAACAGGTTTACTCAGGTCCAGAGTTCCCTTCTGCTAATGCTCAGTTACACTTCTTTAAAAATGAAATAAAAGCACCGAGTGCACCTTTAAAATCTAAGTATATCAATGAAATTTAATGAACACAATCTGTAAAACACAAGAGGATGGTGTAAAACAGGAAGAGTACGATAATCTTTGTCTCCTGATCGCTTGTTACTGGCACCAAAAAGAACACAAACAGACTCCGAAGACCTCGGACAGAACCTTGAGGAGGGTCTGAAGCGGCCGATAAGGAGTGAGAGATATCAGGATCTCAGCTGAACAACATCCCAGCTTCAGGGCTGTCTTTATTTTCATTTTAAATATGGATTCTGTTTCAGTGCGTTTGAACAGAGCTAATCATCCTCTGTCCTCTGTCTCTCGGTTACGTGTGTGTGCTGTATTATTGTACGACTGATAGTTTACAGAGTCCTTGAATGTGCAGAAAGCTCTATATAAATAAAACATGTTTTCTTTATTCTGAGTCATAGATCCAGTATAAAATCAAACCTAAATGTGAGTGTGAGCAATGTGCTCCTGATTAAACTAATCATTATTAAGTCTGTTTTCACAAACATAACTCCTTCTGACGTCAGAGAGTCTTCGTAGCGTCCTCTTGTCCCATCAGTCGAGAGGAAAATAAAACAATACCCTTTACATTTCAATGATAATATACTGAGTTATAAACATATTTCTGATGTTTGACACAGGGGATTCTTAACCTGGGGTCATGAGGTGGTCCAATCACCGACCAATCATCAGTCCTCACTAATCCCCTGGGTCTGTGGAGGATTTGTGTGGATCAATCTGTATCGGTTATATTTTAGAGACCATTGGACATTATGGGAGGGGGCAGTGGGCGGTTCCTAAATCAGGAGCTTGTGTTTGATTGGCTCCTCTGGATGTTATGGGAGGAGTCAGTGGGCGGTTCCTAAACCAGGAAAATATTTGTCACTTCAAAAACGGGGTTGTGCTGTGAAAAAGGTTAAGAAACCCTGCAATGACAGATAGAGATGCAGTTCTGTCTTCTTCCACATGATGTCAGTGTTTCTCTGTGGGAGAGCACTGTAAGACCAGTATAATAGGGGCGTCATTAGACCCAGTTTACCACAGCACGTGTCCCAGTAAAATGTTGCTGTGCCTCACTAAAATCAGTAGTCAGCTTTATCCTGCATTGCTGCAGAAATACAGGGACTACATTTCCCATAATGCTCCAGCACCCTCCCAAATCCTTGAACTTATGCTTTCAGTCGGCGGCAGTTTAACGTGTGCTTCTGCGGGAGTCGTGGACATGCAGAAGGGAACGAATTACACACATTCTCCGTGAGCCCCGTGTGTGTGTGGAGGGATGTGGAGGCAGTTTTGGCGAATGGTGTGAAGTTGAAAATATTATACCATTTCTGTTTTACTTTCTCTTGCTCAGGAAAGTGCACATATTTTCTCATCCATGGCAAAGTAACACCCACTTTACTGTTAAACCACTTAATCTATTGGCGTTAAACTGTTTTTCACTAGATACACAGTTCTGCTGCTGTGGCTGAGGGGTGAGCAGAGGGTCCAGTTGTGTCTGTGTCTCTCTAAACTCTGTGTGCCCCAGTAAAACAGTCTAGTAACACCCCTGCTGCATAATACCTGCGTAACCATGGTGTAATACCTGTATAATACCACTGTAATACCTGAGTAATACCTGTACTCAGACCCTGAGCATGCTCTGGATGTGGGTGTCTGACACTCACTCGAGGGAGTCGATGAGTTTCTTGGGCTCGACGGGTGGGGGGTAGATGATCTCGTCGATGTGGCGCCGGTTGCAGTTAGCGTACGCCGTGGAGATGTGGATAAATGCCTGCAGATGCTGCATCTGCTGCGCCAACAACAGGAGTTGCTGCGTCGCAATAACATTCAACTGCAGTGCATGTCTAACACACACACACACACACACACACACACACACACACACACAGACACATAGTGGAAAAAGTTGTAATTCCTGTTTTTCACATTCATATACAAAACATATGTACATAACATACAGAACACACACACGCACACACACACACACACACACGCATACACACACACGCACACACACACACACACACACACACACGCATACACTCACACGCACACACACACACACACAGACACAGTGGAAAAAGTGGTAAATCCTGTTTTTCACATGCATATACAAAACATATGTACATAACATACATAACATACATAACACACACACACACACACACACACGCATACACTCACACACGCACACACACACACACACACACACACACACACGCATACACTCACACACGCACACACACACAAACACACACACACACACACACACACACACACACACACGTACATAATACATACAGAATAAACTGAAGCACACACAGTGTCAGGTCTGCAGGAGGTAGTTCCCCTCCACGCCAGCAGAGAGCACTCTCTCCAGAATACTAGGGTTACTCAGGTTCCTGTTGGCGGCCATATTGTGTGTGTGTATAAAGCAGGTTCTCTGCGAGGACTTGTTCTTGGTTCTGTCCTACAATTCTAAGCCTTATCTGTATCTCGTGTCCTTTCCCAGGTTTTCGACATTCTGCTTTTGTTTGTTGTTGTATGAGCTTTGGAACCGTGTTTTTGGGACCGTATGAATCTGTTTATTTGGTACCGACCTGCATCGTATGCTGACTACGTTAAACCTGCACTTGACTGCCCTTTTCTGGAAAGTGATCATCTGTGACATAAGACTTAAGAACGTATGTTGAAGCAGGAACAAAGAATGGAGGAACTGCTTCAAATGATGCAAGAGGTTTCGCTAACTTCTCGGAAGACTGAACCAGAAGTCACTGTTCCACCAACATCCTCCATGTTTGGTAATCCCATTTCTACGGTGTCTAGACCAATGGTTTCTATAGCTATTCCTGAGAGATATGACGGAACACCAGAGGGTTGTAAGGCCTTTCTGATGTAATGGAGCTTATATAGAGAGCACAGTCCTGATCAATTCTTCTTGGATACTGATCAAATTCATTCTGTCATATCTCTACTTACTGGCGAAGCTAAACACTGGGCCACAGCTTTATGGTCTCAGAGTGACATTCTGAAGTCTGAAACACAGTTCTACTCACTTTTTAAGTCTGTGTTTGATCATCCTCAAGCTGGAAAGGATGTTGGTTTTTTATTATGTGAGATCAGACTGAGACTGAGTGAGATTAGACTGAGACTGAGTGAGATCAGACTGAGACTGAGTGAGATTAGACTGAGTGAGATTAGACTGAGACTGAGTGAGATTAGACTGAGACTGAGTGAGATCAGACTGAGACTGAGTGAGATCAGACTGAGACTGAGTGAGATTGGACTGAGACTGAGTGAGATCAGACAGGGTAAACGTACAGCAGCCGAGTATCCATTAGAATTCGGACCGTAGCAGCTGGAAGTGGACGGAGCGAACCAGCATCACTCACAGTTTATAAAAGAGGACTTAAAGGAGATCTCCAAGCGGAAATGGCGTGTCGGGGAGAAGCTTTAACCCTCGATCAGTTCATCCAGACGTCCATCGCCTTGGACAATGTGTTAGGAGAAAAACGAAGGCTGAGATATGATGGGTATTCAGTTAACCAACCCACTTCAGCTACCTCTGATCAAGAACCCACGGAACTGGGTAGAACATTAATAGACTCGGGAGCTGCAGAAAACTTCACTGAGCGAGGATTCCTGGATAAACGGAACATTCCGCGGATAAACATTCGACCACAACTCGGAGTGAAAGGAGATGATCGTCCTTTGGGGAATGGAGTTGTTACAGAGGCCACGAAGGAACTGGTCATTAAAGATGGACTATTTCTTAAAGAGAGAAAATATCCTTTCTGGTTATAAACTCCCCAAAAAAACCCTTTTATTTTAGCTTTCCCTTGGGTTTGTAAACATCAGCCCACAATAAAGGAGAGAGAGTCCAGGGGCAAAAGTGTTTCCAAAACTGTATCTCTTTACCTTTAAAAGCTACTATAGTAGAAAGCCCCAGTACTTTACAGACCGATAACGTACCTTGATCATTTGTGACACACACACACACACACATACACACACACACACACACACACACACTGGAGTAGCTGGAG